>NW_022724919.1:128308-147470 GCF_011630105.1 Anneissia japonica
ATGTAAGCCTATACCCTGGAAAAATGTATAAAACTACTCGATATAAATAGCATACTGTATAGACTGCCCTGGGACTAAGTTTTAAACTAACCTTGATATTACACTATCGGTTGTTTTATAGCTCTCTTTGCATATATTTCAACATTAAATTTAACAAGGGATTGCTTTTATGATATATGAAACGTGAACTTGATGCCTTTATCTGAACATAGAAAAGCCTTATCACTTACAGGAGTTCATCTACAAGAAAAGAGGGGAAAAAAGGCAAAAAAAAAATTTCATTGCAGACACTAAGCCAAATTAAAGTATCTAACTCTTTAACTAAAATGACGTAACAATAAATCCTAACATTTTTTTTAAGTTGTTTCTTTCAAAAAAAAAAAAAAAATCCCTTAAATAACATTATAAATATAAAAATCAAGTTCTTATGTGTATGTAATTATTATATCACTTAATATTACCGTAATAAGAATATTTTATTTTTTTAAATTTGTATTTTGTTGTAGGTGTGTGATTTGTGTTTTTGTGTGCGAGTGTGTGTTTTTGTCGCTGTTTCCTTGTTTATGTGACTTTAATTGGAATTATGAATTTTTCTTGTAAATATAAATAATGATAATAATATAAATTATTTAAATATTTAAAACTGAAGTTTTTTGTAAATGTAATTTTTTAATATTGGCAATTTTCATTTTTTTTTGTAAATTTGATAAATTTTGAAATTTTCTTGTAAATATAACATTTTCAGACAATTTTTTTTTTCCACTGCTGTTGTATGACTTTTTGATATGTTTTGAATGTGCAATAAATGAGTGATACTTCAAACTCGCAACACGCATTTTCCAACTCGCAACGTGCATATTCCAACTCGCAAGTCGCATCTTCTAACTCGCATTTCCCAAATCACAACTCGCAAATCGCAACTCGCATTTCCCAACTCGCAACTCGCACAAAAGAAACCCTCGAAATGAATACCGCAAATGATTATCCTGACCTTTTTGAAGGATATAACTTTCCCATTTCTATTTGGTATTTGCTTCTCTAAACATCATTATTTTCGCAACACAGAATGTGTTTCATATACCAGGATGAGAAACACGTTTCCTGATTTTTTTTTGCCTACGACCTAACAATAGCATACCAGTGTTTTTTTTAATGATTTTACTGACATGGACGAGGGTCGACTGTGGTATTTGTTAATTCTCAGCCTTAAACAACATTCTACCACATAATCACCAAATGAAAAGGTTATTTGTTTGGGATGGTGACACTGTGGTTTAAGGTGATAGGTGCAAGTGTACATATAATCCCAATGTGAATGCATTAATACTAAGATTTAAATACAAGAAATCATATTTTAAATTTTGAATAACATTAGCCAAGGAAAGAACTATGGAATAAACTAATGTTTTGAATATTTTTTATGTTTATTTTTGTTTCCTTTTTTCATTTATATACAGTTTAGGCCTAGAGCGTTCCCAAATATAATGTCGTTGATAATCAGTCATCGCTAACACCACCACCACAATATTATTATTATATCAATTATATTTTCATGATAATAATAATAATTATAATACATAATAATAACAATAATAATATTAATAATAATAACAATAAATAGGAAATAATGATAAATAACAATAATAATAATATTAAATAATAGGCAAATTTATTTATTTTATCTTTTTATTGTTTCAAAATTATTTGTTAGTATTAAACCATATCACATATCTAGACAGGTGTTTGCTAACAGCATAAAAAATTAAGGAATTTACATTTGAAAAATAAATTTTGATCAGTATTGCAATTTAACCACAGTATGTTTTATCATTTACCCATTCAATTGAAACATTGATTAAAAGTTCATCTTTTTTTTTTCAATATGCAGGAAGTAGTTCCACCAACTGACGTCGTTATAAAATGAATTTTGTAAAAAAAAATCTTGTGTGTGGTAACAGTTCACTAGGTAGCCTCCCATATTGGTAAATATACGTGGAAGGAAACATAACCTACGTGAAAAACCTCACTACACAACTATGCGTAACACACCGTACACCACATGAACAAACACACTGTAGCAGTACGTGCATAAAACCATACACAACCTAACCTCCCTCTAGGCAAAGCACACATCCCGATAGATTACAATATAGAGGCCTAGTGTTTATTTAACTTCAGGAAATATTCTTCATATCTGATAAGACACAATACAACATTTAAGTGAAAGGTTTATAAGACCGCAAGTGCATGCACTGTGCTTTTAATTCAGATAACGTAGAATAGAGCTTGTATAGAATGATGTTGCATTGGAATTTTTTAAGTGTCAGTGAAGTGCGAATGAAACTGTTTGCATTGTAAAGCACTTTATCTTCACAAAGGGATATTTTACAGCAAATATTTTCAAGAACTAATCAACAAGAGGTCACGACTTATAAATATATGAACTTGAAATGAGAGTTGCATTAAAAAGATCAATGCACTATAAAAATTGAAACTAGTTCAAAGTCATGTTATAAGAAAAGGTGACAATGCTCCATATCGATCAGTCCACAAATTATGGGCCCCAGCCAAATTTAGGGCCGCCAAATATTTCTGAAGGGCTGCAGAGTCACCCAAGAGACAAAAAGCAAATATTTGTTTTTGTAAAACTGCTTCATTGATATAATGTAATATTATACAAGATGTTGTCACTAATAGAACAGTATTGAATCAGGATGATTCCTGATGATGACATAATTAATGTCAAAATATTGAATTCCAACACGATGGCGTGCATTTCAATACTTGGAGTATGTATTATACTTTCTTATCTGAAATTAATCAGTGGACCTTTCGGTTACTACAACAGATAATGTCAAATTATTGTATATCTAAGAATATTCAGGAAATCTTCATGATCAGAACTTCTTGCCGTGAGGGACAAATGCCAGCCCGGGGACAAGCACTGAAAAGATGTTGCGCAAAATAGTTACACTCTAGTTAAAGAAGTCCTCATATCACCTCATCCATCTTCTCATTCTCTGGACACCCCCCCACCAAAAAAAAACCTGGTGATGGTGGTAGCGGTGGTAGCTGTGACGACTATGAAGGTCAGACTAGTTCGCCGAATTGTTTTGTTTACATGCATTTCGCGACCATATTCAGCATTCAGGATGTCAAAAAGTTGCTGAACCCAACACTCTCGTTCGTTATCGTAAACATGTGCGCCCAATCCGACGACACTTGCGTTGGTAGTTCGTTTTTCTGGTTAGGTTTATTATATTAATTTAGTGATTGTTATACCAAAAATAGAATAAATAAATACAACAAACTTGATTTTATTAAGGAAAATATACATTATCTCTTTGCAAAATGTGCGCAACCAGACTTTTTTACGGTAATAATTGCTCGATAATGACGTCATCAGGGGCCAAGTCTATTCGTAAAATGGACGTTCGTAAAAAGAACGTTTTACTGTACTTAATTTATATTCACATTGACGAAAACTTTTTAAAAATGAGGGAAGTTTGAAGTTGTTCTTTGTTTTCATTTGTATTCTTGTGAGTTGGACTTCAACTGATTGATGTTTACACAACCCAAAGGCAATTATTGTTAAACCTTGTGTCATAGGTATTTTCACTTCTTGACAGAACTTTCTAGACCAAGGTTCTAGGTCAAAACAACTCCAACCTAGAAAAAAAAATTAATTTACCCTGATATAGTAACCTTCTAGAGATACAACAACATTATGTTTATTATTATCACCAATTTGTCCCTGTTTATGATATGAACCACTTTTGCTAGGCCTAGGTGTTGGTCACCTTGGCTCTGGACAAGTCCAGATGTGACCCTGGTCACTCATCTCACCTGGGATACTTTCTGCACCTCACCTTGGCTGATGACCATGACCTGAACTAATCTGCTGATTGCTGGTAAACAATAAACAATCTTAAGTAATCATCACACTTCGACACCTGCCTTTAATGTCTGAGGGATAGATTCCCATGTTGACACTTTAATGTGTTTACTCCACAACAATTTAAACAACTTGTAAGTTAGGATCAAGGTAGGATTATCAGCATTAGAAGGAAAATTTATCAACAACCAAAACAAGGAAACTAAACATTTGAACAAGGTTTCCCAATTATACCCATTAGCATTGACTTTTCAATACCATTATAATTATTTAATTGATTAATGATCACTTTAGATCACTGATGCTGTACAATTTGTGATAGGAATATGTCATGGACTATATCTAATGTTACTCTTAATTGATTGAGTGATTGATTGATCACCACTGATGGATAAGCAATCAATTAATCAAACAATCAATCAATTAATTAACAATATGAAGATATATAGTGTCTTTAGAAATGCAAAATTTGTCTACATTGGTAAACATTAAAATGATTTCTGATTTGAAAACTAAAGATGGAAACTGATTAATTGATCACCACTGATGGGATATGCAAATCAATCAATCTATCAATTAATCAATCAATTATTCAATCAATCGGGCCTACAAATATTTTATGAAAAAAAAAATTTGTATATACAATGACTCAATTGTTAAATTTCATTCAAAAATTTTCTTATGTAACATTTGGCTGTAATTTTTTTAATGTTTCCAATATGATTTTTAAAATTAAATATTACACTATATTTTTAATAATGATTTGTAAATTTTAAATTGCCAATTTTATATTTTTGTAATCTTATATTTAGTCTCTCAATTTAGCACCTACTGCAATAGACTGTTTTTGTATGCAAGTTTTTATGTAATAAATATACCCAAATATGGTGGCTACTGGGATCACATGGACATGAAAAGGAAAAGTATAATGAGAATGAAAAAATATGATTGGAGGCAGATATTATCCAGCATGCAAAGAAAACATGAATCAATGGAGTAGATAAAGGAAGTAGAAGGCACGAAATGACAATTAGCAGAGCAGAGAGAAGCGAAGATTGGACGAAGAAGCTATGGAGTAAAACAACATTGCAATGTGTATACTATGGAGTATACACATTCAGATGTTTGTCAGACAATGGGGTAAGCAGATTTGATAACATAAGCCTATATATTTGTTGCAGGCAAATCTGATAAAACAAATTATGTGTCTTTTCATGTCTAAAACTGCATGATAAATCAAATAAAATAATTTTTGATGGGGTAATCTTTTGGAGTTTAGTGAAAAGAAAAACTTATTTGAATAAATGTAAAACAAACATTTTTATGCTGATGTATTTTGCTGATTAATTTTTTTTATTTTCCTAAAGATCATGTAGATTTAGGAAAAACAATACAAATAAACAAATGAATGCAGGTCAGAAATTTCACCAACATTCTTTTCGCCTAGGATAGATATTATATAACCAATGTTGTTGCTTTAAACTGCAATGAACAGAATTTAATTGTAAAAAAAAAAGGGAAACAAAAACAAGATTAAATTTTGAAACAGAACTACTCAACTATGAGCATCCATTATAAAAAACACACACTTCTCATGTGATAAAAACAACCGGGAGTTCTCAATAATATCGGACGTTCTAGCTGAGTTCCTTTAACACGTGCAGAACTGGATAACGGAAATCATAAACAACGCACGAACACAATGCGTCTGTTTGCACATTTGTCTTCTTCCTAATAACCGTAAACTGTGCCTCACCTTGCTAAGTCGGGGGAAACTAGCAAGAAATATACTGACTAATTTTCACCGTGAGTGTTACGCATGACACGATTTATTGGTATGTAATGATCACGCTTCATTAAAGTGAGTAAAATACAAAGAAACAGGTAAATTTCTTAAACATATGCAATAATAATTAATACAGTATTTATAGTGTGTCAACTACCTAAAGTTATTCTAAGATTCAGAAAAAATATAAAAAAAAAAAATATATATAAAAATATTCAACATGGTCCCTAACATGCATTTGACAAATTTTTTAAATTGAGGGTTTACTTAAGAAAAAATATTCTATTGGTGCTTTTCGTAACAAGATACTTTGCAGTGATTTAATCTCTCAACAAGAAAACATCATTCGCAGCAATCTCTGAAAACTGATATGTTTATTGTGTTTTCTTTTCATCTTTTTTTAATCTTTAATCTAAATCCTTAATTATATAAAAAAGTGTTTTAAGTTTTCAATAACACTACTGTCTAAACTTTAATCTTAACATTGACCTCAGAGATCAATTCATTGAAAATATGAGATAAAAAAGCAATAAATATGTTAAACAATAAGATTATTTAGATGACATTTGATCCAGGGCAAGAAAAAAACTTTAATAAGGATTAGTTAGGTTAAGGATTAGTAAAGTTTATTAATTGTTAGTGAAGTTTTACAGAATGAAGAAAAAACAACTTCCTCAGTGCAAAAACAATAAATAGGGTGGTAGATTTCTTAGCAAATGGCCAGGATATTGCCATATTGTTCTGCAGATTGGACAACAAAGGTACTTTTATTTTTACTTTGTTTTTATTTATTTAAGCACACACGCATACACCAAGGACTGGCATTAACGAATATAACACTCAGGGTTGTACCCACAGGCTTAGCCAGTGACTTTTGGACAGCCTACAATTATTTAGGACAGTAACTTTAAGCGTGACGGCGGGGACGGCTTGGCCTAATCAACTCGGCCTAGCCTGGTCCACCTGTAGCAAATTATTTATATTCTTCAAATCTTGAAGAATGTTACATTAAACTGAAGCTAAATCAAATTTAAGTTTGATAAAAACAACATTTATGCATTGAATGTACGTTGTTTTCGTACCAATATTCGGTGGGGATTCCTAAAGATGGGTGTGGCCCGCCTATCGGCTCAGTGCCACACCCACCGGCGTCCATTTTAGATGGCCTATTTCGTTTTCCTGGCTAAACCCCTGAAGAAAAGTAAGGGTGGGTGATAGATATTTTGAGGGTGGGTGCATGATAACATTGGTAAACTCTAAATATTAAGAGTGGATTTTAAGGATGGAAAAGTGGGTTAATAAGGGTGGGTGGAGGGCCATGAAATTAGGTTTAGACCTGGTGGAAAGTGAAAAACCTCAAGGTTGAATATGGCCCACCCACATCTGCCCACCATAACTACTGTATATCCCTAATCACTGTCCTATGAGTAGGTGACAATGTGTTTCACAAGGCAAACATACAAATCTCAATATGAGGTTTAGGATGTGTTTTGTAGGACTTGTTTTGGTCGTGAGAAAAAATCTTGCAATACTTACAGGAATTGAACCCAGGACCCTGAGATTGGAAGGCAATAACCACAAAGCAATTCAACTCAAATGAAAAGGCAACAACACATCAGAAGTATAATAAAAGGTTTGTTAGAAGTTCAGTGAAATGATGGGCCACTTGGTCCTGATTTTAAAAACCATTAAGTGTTTCTTCAATCCCAGTAGACTTGATTTTCTTTTTATAGATGAGTTAAAAATATAACATGCTATAGTAAAATTGGATAAACCTAAAAAATCACTTTTAGGCCAAATAAAAAAAAATTACTACTTTCTAGTCCCCTCAGGCATCCATTTTTCCTGGCTTACCAAATTTTTTTATTTTTTTTTTTATTTCCTTTATTTTACAAAATGTACAAAAATCTGGCTAACTCACATCAGTATTATTCCTCTCTTTTCAAAATACTAGGACGAGAAACTACTTTTTTTTTTAACTTAGCCTAACATTTTTAATTTATAAGAATCAAATAAGTTATTAACAGTGCCACATCAAAACTAGACCAGTCACTCCATATAGTGCACACCTCCCCCCTGTGCCTGAATACCGAACAATACGCAGGCCATGTATGATGGGCAATTCCATAACTTTCTTTTATGCTCGGGATAATAAAAATTGAATTTTGGTGACCAGGACCATGTCCTTTGTCCTTTTTATTCCAAAATTTAAATATTATGTACCATTCCTTTAAATTTTATGATGATCCATTCGTTATAATTTGTGTAATCTTGCTAACAGACTGACAGACAGTATTGAATGACTTTGGCGGAGGTAATAATTCAGCTTTTCTGATTTAGAGACTTTAATGGTCTGAAATTATGCCAGTTTTGATAGGACATCTTCAATAAAACTTGAACTTTATATACACATACTCCAGTTTTGGTTACAGTACCCATGTTTCTCTCCCAAAAAATGAACCACAGCCAGTGGTGGCACTACGTTGCCCTGCTGTCGGGGAAAACCCTAGCACCGCCACTGACTGCATCTCTAATAGGAAAGGGATTGAAGCAAAAATATTGTACGGTATCTTCGGTCATCAATGGGCCAAGGACGATTGTCAGATTTAGGGATTCTGAACACTGAAAGAGATCATTTTGTAGAAGTTAACAGGGATTACTGTAAATATCATAAAACCTTCGCCAGCACAAATACAAAGTCATGTTTTTAACTGTTTGAGAATGTGACCTAGTTATAACTTATTCTATAAATAATATTAATAGATAATGAACTACTGTATATGTATATATATATGGCTCGTATTTACCCAGACAGAATTGGTTTTCTTTGTTGCTCTGTTGAACCAGGTCAACTAAAACCCTAGTTATACTACTGTTTAAGTGAGAGCAGTTGATACGCAGGAGCAGTGGCATATTGGAGAGTTGAAATAAGAGGTCTGTGGGGAGGAGGGAAGGTGAAGTTGGGACACTCGTTGATTAAGCGAGGGGGCACTAACTTGCAAAAATATGGTGATATGAGGTGATTTAACTACTTCAGCACAAACATTTTTTCCCAAGTTAAGGACCACTGAGGGAGGGGTGAGCTTTTTTGGGGAAGGGATATTTTCCCCATGCACCCCCTAGACAGGAGGGGAAAAAATGCAAAACAAGTGGTTTGAAACTTTAAGGATGCACACAGAAGGGGTAAGATATTGCACGCAGAAGGGCTAAAGTTTGTGCCTTTGTTTAGGCTTAGGGTACATGAAAGAGGATTATGGATGTACACAAAATGGTTAAATATAACACACAGGAGAATGTGGAATACCCATTTCACACTGATGCTATTTTGCAAATAACCAGGTTTGGATGAGTATGAAAGCAAATCCTTGTAAAACTTTCCGAGATTTCACAGGGGTCCCCTGAGTTATCTCAGAACAAAAACAGACCATCGCAAGGCTGGTTTTTTCCCCGAAATCTTCCGAGTTGTTGTTGCACATGCGTCATGTCCATATTTTGACCTTTTCGAGGGCTGTGTTTTTTGTTGTTGTTTAGTTTGAACGAATGGCGGCAGCGATGGAAACGTATCAACATTACTACCATTGTCGCACTGATTGCCTCTAATAACAATGGTGAGCTACCGGCCGGCGCCCCGACTGCGCCTAGCTAGCCTAGGCCTATCTTTCTCGCCAGCTCGACTACAGCAAGCGAGCTAGGAGTTGAATTCGTTTTACTCTCCGAAGGCTAAGGACCATGAAATAATTATAATCTTGTTAATTCGGTACCAAGCCTAGTTTAGTAGTTGATATGTAATTCGGACAACCTACAACTAGCCTAGGCCTGAAAGAGATCATTTTGTAGAAGTTAACAGGGATTACTGTAAATATCATAAAACCTTCGCCAGCACAAATACAAAGTCATGTTTTTAACTGTTTGAGAATGTGACCTAGTTATAACTTATTCTATAAATAATATTAATAGATAATGAACTACTGTATATGTATATATATATGGCTCGTATTTACCCAGACAGAATTGGTTTTCTTTGTTGCTCTGTTGAACCAGGTCAACTAAAACCCTAGTTATACTACTGTTTAAGTGAGAGCAATTGATACGCAGGAACAGTGGCATATTGGAGAGTTGAAATAAGAGGGTTGTGGGGAGGAGGGAAGGTGAAGTTGGGACACCTAACTTGCAAAAATATGGTGATACGAGGTGATTTAACTACTTCAGCACAAAAATTTTTCCCCCCAGTTAAGGACCACTGAGGGAGGGGTGAGCTTTTTTGGGGAAGGGATATTTTCCCCATGCACCCCCTAGACAGGAGGGGGAAAAATGCAAAACAAGTGGTTTGAAACTTTAAGGATGCACACAGAAGGGGTAAAATATTGCACGCAGAAGGGCTTAAGTTTGTGCCTTTGTTTAGCTTAGGGTACATGAAGGAGGATTATGGAGGTACACAAAATGGTTAAATATAACACACAGGAGAATGTGGAATACCCACTTCACACTGATGCTATTTTGCAAATAACCAGGTTTGGATGAGTATGAAAGCAAATCCTTGTAAAACTTTCTGAGATTTCACAGGGGTCCCCTGAGTTATCTCAGAACAAAAACAGACCATCGCGAGGCCTGTTTTTTCCCCGAAATCTTCCGAGTTGTTGCGTCATGTCCATATTTTGACCTTTTCGAGGGCTGTGTTTTTTTTTGTTGTTTAGTTCAACATTACTACCATTGTCGCACTGATTGCCTCTAATAACAATGGTGAGCTACCGGCCGGCGGCCCGACTGCGCCTAGCTAGCCTAGGCCTATCTTTCTCGCCAGCTCGACTACAGCAAGCGAGCTAGGAGTTGAATTCGTTTTACTCTCCGAAGGCTAAGGACCATGGAATAATTATAACCTTGTTAATTCGGTACCAAGCCTAGTTTAGTAGTTGATATGTAATTCGGACAACCTACAACTAGCCTAGGCCTACTACTAGTACTACCCTAGGCCTCTAGGCCTAGTCATTACTCTTCCGAGTTTTCCCGAGATTTCTCATGGTTTGAAAGTGAATGTGTGAAACCAACCAAAAATCTCGGAATATCAAACTTGTCACAACTTGTTAATAATTGTTAAAAGTTGTAATATTTTCTGCTAGTGTGAGACATGATAGTAATGGCTTAGGATGCATGACCTCTACACAACCCTCAAAATAACTACCAGACTATAGTCTGCTAAATTTGGTAAAGCAACCGATTGAAGAATACTATTAGTTATAAGATTTTAGGAGTAAAACACAAAAACACTTGCAAGCAGACAATTAAAAAGGCTCAAATAAAGAATGTTTATGTCTTGAATTCTTTTACCAGTTACTGAAGTCTGGACTTGAGCAGTTGGTTAAGTGCTGAGCCCCAGTGAAAATCAATCATGCCTAGGACAATAGGAGCACTGTACTCCAAAACCTGATCTACCTATTAAAAGCAAAGTGGATTCTTACAACTACATCCAAACAAAATTTACCACAGACTAAACTGGCATGTGATATTCCTTTAGCACTGTTGTATTATTTGTAATACAGAAACACCATCTTATAAACAAACACTGTTAACTCAGGTTACTGTAACTTAGGTATGCACTTAACACTCAGTATTGCATGAAGATTTCAAGCAGAGAAGAAATAAATTTATAGAAAAATGCTATACAGTTATTTACGTAGTCATTAACTATGGTATAAGTTAGTGATCCATCATCTAATATACTTTTTATGTCTGACACCTGACACCATTATAATAAAAAAATTAATAAAAAAATTTAGAACAAAACAATATAATTCTTATTATAATTTTGGATGAGTTGAAGACTGAGAGTTGTATGAAATGAACGTTGATCATTTGCCTAGGAGGTCACGTAAGGTTCCTGCTTCGCGTGCCATAGATCCCGAGTGGATTACGCCTGTTTTTAATCAGAGTCTGGCCACTCGGCTAATTGAATAACCCTCATATGAGGGTTAGACGGGTTAAGAACCACAATTGTGTCCGTATTTAATCCACTGCATGCTTACAATTTCCAACTTGAATTAGGACAAATAAAAAATGATATACCAAAATTATATTAAGCATACAAGTATAAATTTTCAAAGGTATTATAGAGGAAAGTATTTCTTATGAATTAAACCAGGAGTTGTTTTAACCAGAGTAGATGTGTTGAAGTGATACTAAGCTATAGAGGGGGCTATTCATTTTTTTAAACTTGAAAGAGTAATCCTAAATCAAGTACCAATAATGAAACATTACCTATAGCCAGACAATGGGACTGCAATTTGAAACCTGTAACATATATTTTGATTGTTTACTTTAGTACTTTATGATGTGATGTCATCATGACCATATTTAGGCATGTCACATGTTTTTTTCAAATAAAATTTGATAGTTTGGATAGATATTAACACGTACGCTGTCAGCGACGAGTATATTCGTCACGCAGGGTGTTGCTCAGAGCGCTAGGGAAGACTATAATCGTCAAAACTGGGGTAACATTCTAGCATTTATTACTTCATTGTCATACATTGTAGAACCACAGACTTAACGGCTGATAGTTCGGGGAAATATACACCTCGACATTAAACATACAAATAATGTATGTATGTTTGTTGTGTTACATTGCCGGCAGTACAAAAGATTGCACAAGTGGGGTTACTTTCTGAACATATACCAACCCAGGCAAAAAGCGGACGAGGAAACTCAACACTTGGCAGAGGCAATAGAAATGACTGTCTCATTGCCGTCCCCTAATAATTTATTATACACACCATTTTGATGATATGTGACTTGATAACATTTCAAGGAAGTATGTTTGCAGCTGTATTCTTGTTTTGGCAAACGCGACAAAACCTAAAAAAAAAAGGTCTGGCAGTCAACGTGTTAACTGCTAATGACCCACTTGTACTCATTTTCGACAAAAAACCGCTCAGCCACTAATTTTCAGTAGACTGACATTGGATCAGAGTGTGAACAAATTCATCAGCTGATGGTGGGTCAGACGACATGGCTTAGGGAATGGAGTGGTTAAAGGATTTGAACCAAGAATCCTGAGGTTAGAAGGCAAGCTACTTAACCAACAGAATACTGTTCAACTACAATTTTAATTTAAGTCACAAAGGCATTACTTCAACTTTATTCATGGTTTACAACAGAGTTGTAAATTAACAAGAGACAACTATCTTTGATGGTGGCCTAATTAATGCAACAACACATTTTGGGCGCTGGGCAAACTGTAAACAAAGTTGAAACTCTCTGGTTACAGGGTGTAGGATTACCCTCATCAGCAAATAATGAAGGGAGCGGGTATTATATCTGCAGTGTTAATGATGTTGCTGTAACATGAAGCGTACTAATAGAATGAAATAACCTTATCATGTTAACTTTAGATTTGACTGTTAGATGATTGACTGATTGATTGATAATGATGCAACCTTTTGTTTTGTTTTTTTGCTTTGTACTTTACTACTGTAAATAAACACACAAAAAAAACATTATTCCAGATTTAATCAACAGAATCAAATTTAAGAGATAAATGATATGATGAATATAGTAGCATAACTACATATTCAAGTAACAAGACTGCAACAGCCAGAAATTGCAGAATTTTGTATAGTGTAATTTTTGAAATAAAGTTTGAATATATAAACCCTAAATTTTAAGACATGTTAATAATACTGTACTTAAATTAAAATTTGGTTCTGATCGCATTTCCCCTTTTTGGTTTATCAGTTAATTCCTTATTTAATATTCAATTTTCTTGAGTTAATGCTACAAAACTTAGTTTTATACCTAAATTATATGATTTGTTTGTCGGTGAAGATAATTCTATTGACATTTCTTATAATTATTTTCGAACAGTTAAACGTAAATTTGTTTTTGTGTGTGTATCGTAATTCAGTTCCTTTTTGTTCACTATGTTTTATGTTATTCCATTCAGTAAGTGGTAGGCCCCGCTGTTGGATGTGAACTGAAATATAAAAGAGAATAAAAAAAAGAAGAGGAAAATATACAGCACTTAATTAAACAAACTACATACTGTTAGGTATGAAGGGTTATATGAATTTCTTTTTTTTTCTTTCTTGGTTTTTGTCACAGGCAAATCATTTTAATTAATTACATTGACATTACTATTGTTAATTGTTTTATGTTCATTTTACGTGGTTGGAAAATGCGAGTGGAGAGTTGATTTTTCAACTCGCATCTTCAAGTGCATAGAGATCTGGTTTATTTGCCCTATATAAATCCATCTATTATTATTATTATTATTATTATTAACTCACAACTTTCACAAAAGAACTCACCGATACTTCCCATCCCCCTCTAAAATAAGTGGAATGGAAACTTATAACATAAACCTCCCCTTCCCAGAGTATGAGTCAAAGCGATCCACTGTCATCCCACAATAGTAAATCTTAACATGCTTAACTTGAACTATGAGTAAGTGGGCTATGGTGATTTATCTGATTCACACTTTGTTAACACTTGTGCTAACCTTAGAATCAGGGGCTAGATCCATCATATGATTTGTTGCAAAGCGATAGGTTTTTCTAGAGCGTACTGGAAACTATGTTATAATGTGCTATTTATTACAACCTGCAAAATGTGGCGAGGGCGACAGAACAATTTCTGGATGAGTATAAGCAACTCAAGTTGATTTTGGTAGAGAGACCCTCAAATTATATAAAAAAATAAAAAATATTGATGAATAATCACTACAAAAACAAGTACTACTTAAAACTTATTGCTAAAAAATAACAACTTAGCAGACAAGTAGGCCTACAATGTAATTATTCCTATAATAGGCTAATATTTTGGTATTTCACACAGATTAATTCATGAAAGAGCATACAATAACGATGTGTCTTTCACATGCTAGGACTAGTAAACTGTATTTTTCAGCTCTGCTATTACTAAAGATCTGAAATACTGTACATACTGTAATCTATATAAATGGGTGGTTTTATATTTATATAATATTTATTTTAATATATTTTATTCACTTTAATTTCTATCCCCTTTCTCTATCTGTTTAAGCGCGACCTTTTATTCTAAATGTCCTGGCATAATGTTAAGTAAATGATTTTTCCCATCAACATCCCTTCCCTTCTTCAGTTACTGCAATCTAACCCCGCATCCCTCAACAGGTGAAATATTAATCTTTAATAGTAAATAAAAATAATGTTAAATCATTGATCATATTGTAACCAATAACCGAATGACCTAAGAGCTTATACAGAAAAATGTCTGCCAACCATCAACAACAATGACATTAAACCAAAGATAACATTTCGCAGTGTATCAGTTTGTCTCAGAAAGGCAATTTTAAACAAGAGAACTCTTAAAATTCTATATAATGATTGTTTATATCGTATACCATTAAAATTATGTCATAAGCTTACGCATCAAAAACGTCCGCTAACCATCAATGACGATGACATTAAAAGCGAAGACAACATTTCGCAGCATATCCTGTTTGTCTCTAAAGGCAATGTAATACAAGGGAACTATTAACGTTCTGTATAATTTATCTTGATTATTAAGTGCCTTAGACGTACAACCACAAACTATTAATCATGTATTGCCCTCAACACTCTAAATTGCACCTTTTGAGGAAGTTGAAGGATTTTCTTTGAGAAATTCTGTAAGATTTCTTTGTAGTTGAAGCATTATTCTCTGTTATTTTAAGGAGTGGAATACCAAAATCCACAAAGGAGCAGTAATAATCAGACTAAATAGTTGCAAATTGTGGCATAATGGTACAGCTTACGGCTTACAGTTCGAATCACTTTAGTGTTCACAATTTATGTAGCGTACTTCACCTTCATCGGTGAATATGCAAATTCTATTTGGTAGTTATTGATCGATATTCTTGACTGATTTTTATAACTATTTTTGATTTTTTTTGCTTTAAATTTTTCTTCTGCATGTTCCTTGGTCACTTTAATTATTGTATTATGAAAGAATTGTCAAATAAATGTTAATGAATTAAGTTAGTAAGGAACAAAATTAACATACCACCACAAACAAACATACATTAATTTATTGTTTGGGCAAGAAAGGGCAAGTTGTAGCAATTGATAAGTAATAATAATAATAATAATAATATGTCAGTCTTATATAGTACTTAATGCCTAAAACAAAGGTCTTCACATTATTATCCCAGTCACTGGATCAAGCACGTGTATGGGGAGAATTCCATAATACTGCAGCTAGTAATCAGCGCAGTTGTGTCTGAACCTACCAGACACCCCCTTGTAGTCCTGGGTGCAGAGAGGTAAACGTACTTAAATATCTTGCCTAAGGATACAAGCAATGCGACAAGCGTCTGTCTCGAACTCCCGATCCCGCGATCAGAAGTCCAACGTCTTACACACGCTCTAAGACTTGTGCATAGGGCTAGTATATATAAGTGCAAGTTATGTGAATGTTAGTCATAGACTTCTAGTACAAAATGGAAACACTGTTACCAATCCTGTGTATTGTAATAATCCTCGATATAGAAAATACAATTTATGCAACTTCATTACTTCTAGCGGAAATGTTTGTGCGGAAAAAGAGCAAGGATTCTTCCATTTGATATGGTCAATATAAATAACCCTGGGGAAAGAGATAAAGAATCAAATTGTTCCACTTACCGGAAGAAGCAGCAATGATTCCAGAGAATGCCTAGTAGCACCACGTTGAGATTTACAAAACGAGACAAACTCGCGACTCATGGCCGTCTTTTGATGCAGAAGACTGTGAACGAAAAAATGATAGTATCACCGATTTTTTTTTTTTTGCTGAAGATTACTAATTGGAAACCTTACTCAGACCTCAAATTTCACACATTATATATCAGTTTGTTTATTTTCATACAAATACAATTCAAAGTGATCAGTTTACAATGACCTACTCTTTCAATCAGGGTGAGAATATTTGTGGTTTAACTAATTGATGGATATGGGAAAAATAGCCAAGTTAATCTCAAGATTTGCTCTAACAAATCATTTAAGGCCAACACATTGTAAACTATCAGGAACCAACCTCACCCCAACATTTGCTTTAATGAAAATCCAGATGGAAAAAAAACCTTTGAGGTGAACCACACAAACCATTATCCTTGGAATTGACAGGAAGAATGTTATTTTGTTGTCAAAACATTTCCATTTTTCTTTGAAATCTTAGCTGGTAGAATAATAAACAATGATGAAACAAAGCTGTCTTTAGAAATGATGTTAATAATTTTGGTTTATTTTTCTTTGAATTTAGAACTGGAAACTTATGTGGGATAAATAATCATGGAATAGCAATAAAACTCCCCTTCCTCCATCACCTCTCCTTGGATTACTAGGGCATAAACACTGCAGACTTTTTTTAAAACTTTGCGTAATTTTTCATCTTATGATTAACTTCAATTTAATCACTAAGAATGCATTTGTTTATTTTATGTCTCATTAGAAGTTTTTTTTTTGTATTGTTATTAATTTAATAGAGAAATTCAAAGTTTTGAATGAGATTTTGTGGAGTTTTCTGATTTTAGCAAAGATTAAACTTAAAATGTAAATACTGTATCATAATACTGAATCAGTAAGTGTAGCAGGGATCCAAAAGTTGAAGAATCCACATCTGGGAGATCTGTTCAAATGATCTTTCTTAACACATCTAATTATATAATTATTGCTGTGGACATGGTGATACCCACTGGCACTGACCTCAGGGAGATATTTGATAATAGAGTAGTAAAAACTTGTAAAAACATGCAAATATCTAGGAGATTCTTGCTTGCTTGCACGAGTCCTTCCTGATTTCTTGGAGAGCCCTGCGACTTGCGGAAGATTGGGGACCCCTGGTACCACTGTTGTATTAAAATTAAACTATGTTCAGAGCAGAAACATTTCCATCCGAAATCTCAGAGTAATGATCTTCCAAGGATAATTTACCTCTCTGTCACTAACCTATACTAACTGTTGTTGCACTTTGAGTTCAATAGAGTTCTATGTTTGATTTATTTACTAAAAATAGCTACTTCTATAAATTATACTTAACCTCAAGATCCTTAATTTGAGGCGAAATCTCAGTAATTTAGGACTTTTTTCAGCAAATGATAGGATTAACCCAACAACAGATGCAAGCTGACAGGAGTGGGTGAACTGGAGCACTTAAGTATTTGCACTTTTGACAAAACTAAAAAGTGTACCTCTTAAGTTTCTTGTAATTTGCATAATAATCCAAGTATACATTCCAAAAGTCATCACCAAAAAGACAACCTGTAAGATCAAATATTATCAAAAGTTATCAATTATGAAAATAACAATAAGGCCATACAAAAAAAATTCTTGTGTTTGGCCACGTTTTGGGAAAATCCAAAAAATGGATAGGTTGGTAGGAAAAAGTTTTTTTTTCCCTTTTAACCGATAATGTGTTTATGCCTAAAAAGTAAAAACTACATAAAAATACAACAAAGATAATTTTTAAATCTATATTGAAGATCAAAGCGCTCGCATAACACTATCGCATTGCCTGCCGTCGCTAGATAAGCCTATTCCAAAATTTTTAGCTCATTAAGAAAATATTTTTCGTTGTAGTCAAAAAAAAAAAACTAAAATGCTGACCCTTAATTTTGAACACTTTGGTTCGGTCAGGTGTGGCCAACACAATATTTTTTTTTAAATTGTAGTCGCCCAAGGTAGCTGGTGCAGTAAACTTTGTTATGGACATTTGATCTAAGTTTAACATCCCATAATAGCATCTTTGTTTCAAATGTTTTTTCAATAAGTAATCTATTTCAAATTTATCAGGGTGGGATTCACATATCATTTGGGGATATCTTGTATGTGGCACTTGGTTCATTGATTAGGCATAATAAAGTTATATTGTTGAAAGCAATCTTGGTGTTGATGTTGTTTTATTTGAAATAATCATTACTTATAATATAAATATAATGAAAAAAAAAGAAAATTAATGCAATTAAAACTGTAGGCCTATGTTTGTTTCTTTTTTGACTTCCATCTCTTTTATTCACTTTATATTCTCTCATAAGTTGGTTTACATCAAATCTAAATAAATCAATCAATCAATTAATCATGTTACAGAATATACAATAGTGCAAAATACGTTATACAGTATATTTTGCTCTATGGCATTTGTTCATGAGAGTTTTCATTTTCTTTTGGTAAATATGAAAGTTAAACCCCTGAAAATATTAATCCTCTGGATGTTTCATGTTTTTATGAAAGCAAATCCAAAAATTTCATTGCACAAATTCAAAAAGCTCTGTCAGCGAAGGGGTTATGTTTTCTTGGAATGCTGGTGATTTACATTAATCCTTGTGCATTATGGGCAGCTGCAATTCTTCTTTATTTTGATTAGGTTTTCACAACGTGCAATTTTTGGCAGAACTGCTATATGGTGCGTGCTAAATAAATATCCAAGTCAGTTGAGTCTTCTTAATCTTAAGATTTTTGATAAAGCTAATAAATATATTATAGTTAAAATTTTTA
>NW_022724919.1:147534-150130 GCF_011630105.1 Anneissia japonica
TAATGTCGAAATATTGAATCCCAACACGATGGCGTGTATTTCAATACTTGGAGTATGTATTATACTTTCTTAAAGTGCTAAGATTTGTCATTTCTTAGATTGTTCTAGCAGACTAACACAGCTATACTTTTTATTCGTCTTTATTAAGCCTGTTCATGGAATATTGCAATATTGTTCCCATTTTGGAATTCATCCATAATTGCAAGATTTTATATACCTTTCTCAAGGTCATTATATTGTATTCAAGTTCAAAATTTTGAAACTTACCTAGTTTTGTTTCATCCTTTTTCCAATCTGAAGTTATTTCATTTAACTAAAAGAAAAACCAAATAATTTAAACATTAAAAACCACAAAAACAAAATTCCAAATTTGACATATTGAAACATTTTCCTTACATCCACAGTACAGCTACCCTCATTAAGAGTTCAAAGTTCAACCAAATATAAAACAATTTTATGAGAAAAAAAAACTTTCACCTACATTTATTTTCAATGTTCACAATGCTAGAGATATTAACACCTGTTATACTGCACATGTACTTTTGATCTTTTAACACATCTATGAAATATGCGACAATCAGTTATAGTATACACCTGTTAAACTATAAGTGTCCTTTATATACTTCAACACTCACAGAATATACTGTACACTGTACTACAGAAGTATGTTACAATGGTTTACTAAATTTAGAGAGGGTAGAACCATTAATAATTCTTATTCTAATTCTACATGTACAATACATGTAATATTAAAATAGATTGTTAAATTATTCTATAAATGCCTTTTATATAATTCAACACTCATAGAAATACTGCACTAAAAGACTGTCTCAATGGTTACAAAATTTAGAGATGGTGGATCATTCATGATTTTCCATTATTAAATATTTATTAATTTAATAATAGTGCATATTGTAGAATATATCTCTGTAAATTTACAACAGAATAAAAAAAAGGCCCAAAAAATGTGATCAACTTAGGCCAAATAAAATTAACTGCTGTTTTCACGTCCCTGTCATAAAACTTAAGAGCCCATTTGCTTAAAAAAAAAATAATAAAGATCATTGCCAAAGCTTAAGAAAAGTTAGATATATAAATCAAAATATACATTACAAAGACTAATTTTGCTTCTTTTATAAATAACACTTTTATTAATTACCAGCCTGTTTACCACTTATTATATAGGATAGTATATATCAAATAGTAAATACTCCTTAAGAAAACATAATTTCAAATCCTAGACATGAAACCAATAATTACTTTTATTTGGCCTTAAAGCTTGGTGTGTAGATAGTGTGAAATCTGATTATACTGCCCTCTATAGGAGAAGTAAACATTGCACATTATAAAGATTAAAGAACATATCTCATAAGTTTGTCAAATGAGACAAGCAATAATGATAATAATATTAAGTAATTATAGTCAGGTTTTGAGTAAACTACAGGAAATAGAATCTGAAGGAGCCATTATTTCCTGAAAAAAATCGTCTGAAGTCTACATGGCTGAAGGCAATGTGTGCGTTCATAGCTTGGCCTAGCAAACGAAATAATAATAATAATAATAATAATAATAATGATAATAATAATAATAATAATAATTTAACCTTAATAGTACATTATGCTAAAGTCTCAATGCACTTAAACAATAAAAATAAATGCAGAGAATTTAAGAATAATATTGTTTAAAAAAAGAATCCATTGAGATGTAAAAATCACCCCAGCTTTGAGCTTTTTGCACGCAAGACACAAAATAATCGGAGGCATTCTACAGTACATATAATTAGTGATCAGTCGGGGATAGGAATATTCAGTGCAAACGAAAGTGATGATGTCACCACTAACATTATTATAATGTTCTTTTCAAATTTGCATATAATGAAAAAATAATAAAAATTAAAATATACCCAAAATATTAAAAATAATTAGTGTTCATTTGATATATGAATGAAACAGAAATTACATTAAATTTTTTAAGTGCGAACAATCTCATACCACTACCACAATGGTCAATAATAAAAATATATTTCATCAGTATATCATTATGAAGGTCATCACAAGGTGAAACACCTGCCCTTACATGACGTATGATGCATGAATGAAATCGTCTCATCTTCAATGTTAATCCTTTCCTAGTATCTGGCCGCACAATACTTAAATATGCAGGATATAAAATAATCCCATTGCTACCCTGGGCTTAACTTCAGTAAGTCCTTCTAATGTGCATATATACAGAAGGAATGTTTTAACTTCCTTGAACATGTTCATTTTTAGTACCGTATATTTGGTTATTGGGTGGCCTTCATAAAATGTCAGTTGAAATATAATACAAGGCCAGATAAAAAAAATTACTAGTTTCTCGTCTCCTCGCGCACCCATTTTCTCTGCCTCACCAAAAATTTTAATTTAAAAAAAATTTTTATTATTTCCTTTATTTTATGAAATGTACGAAAATCTAGCGAACTCACATCAGTGAAATTCCTTTCCTGATCGTTTGTGGTTGGCGATACATGGTATGAATTTATTTTATTTATTTATTTTATTTTATTTATTTATTTTTTTAAAATCATGTCTAGTGCTCTCATTCTTTTTTCAAAATA
>NW_022724919.1:150255-159976 GCF_011630105.1 Anneissia japonica
GTTCCAAGTACAGTTCATTATTTAACCTAAGAAGTCCAACATCTATAAAAACAACAACATGCTATTTATATAGACCCTACAGTAGTACATATTATTCCTTTACAGTAGGTCACGAAAGGGATGTTTCTTTTACGACAAAAAACTGGAGACATACTCTATTTGAACTAGCTGCCAAAGGAACAGTTCTCTATTTCAACAAACACATCACTTTCATTGTTTACAAATTAAAACAAAACCGTAGAGTTAATGAAATTTTCAGGTCTAACGTCTTTGGATTTGCTGAGCTGTGTGGAATCTCCAACAAATAATCCACACACAATAAGAACAGTTAAGAAAAAGAAACAATCAATCAAGGTTTTTTTTCTATTCTTTTGTAACACCCAATGTTAGTTAGCCTTATAAAAGAACAGGATTAGTTCACAGGTATAACCCACAGGTATTGTCGGCAAGTACTCAAACGTCAGATTCTATTAATTGATAAAAAGATAGCAGCGGAAACATTAAAGGAAAACCTAGAAGTTGTTTCTATACCTCTAATATGGTGACTTAACAAAAACAATACAAAATAAGCTTCATAAACTCTGGTTAGAAACGATCACGATCAGAAGAAGAAAGCTACAAATGATTTATTAAAAGTTGAGATTAAAAGATAAATAACTCATCATACTTTTATTACTGTAGGTAGTAAGGGAAATCAGCATAAAAAAAGAAACAAATGCTTGATTAGGAAAACATGGTCAGTAGGTTGACAGTTTCATGGCTGACCAGTGCCTTCCAACTGTGATCTATTCACAACAGGGCTGCATGGACCAGTACACCAGGGTAAGCTATTCATCTTGAAAGATGAGCCAAATGTGAACCCTGGGCCTACAGTTTATAATCCTTTATCCAAGAAGACTTGTTCCACCACCATATCCACAGGCGAGCGCGATTCAAGGGTGCTGCTTGAACTATCGCCAATATTGTGGCTAGGTTGTAGCGCTCCTGTCTTAAACGCTCGGCCATTTAACTCAACTTTACCGCCTTCATTATTATCTTCATTTTATCTCTTACCTAGCAAGGTTCAAAGCACATTCCTAATTTTTGGAATTTCTTTTGGTTGCAGCTTAAACTAGCCTCTATGGAATTTAATTCTTTTAACTTCCGTATCTTTCATTTTTTTTGTTTATCTCATTCTATCTTGGTCTTGGTTAGTTTTAGGTTATTTCGTGTTTTAGTTTTTTGGGTTTTTTTAAATATTTTTTCTGTTTATGTGAAGCGCATAGAAGCTCCGGCATTATGAGATATATAAATATAACATTATTATTATTATTATTATTATTATTATTATTATCTTGCAAAGTTCACATCACTTTAATTCTATTTGCAACATACACTGATTTCTTGGATTCTACTTTTCACTTACAGTAACTTTTATACCTCCTCTATCTTATGCAATCTTTGGACACTACTAAAGTTCAAATAATCACAATCCTTCCCATTTACCTTCTAAACTTACTCTCCCATTTTTAAAATCTTCATTTTACCTCTTATTCATCCTGAGTCTTGAAATATGGAGTGGGGAGGGGGGACATGATGGTGGGTATGAAGGTGTAGAGCGGGGGCTCAATGATTAGGTGAGGGGACACTAGCTTGCAAAATAAGTTGATATGAGGTGCTTTTTAACACTTGAGCATGATTTTTTTGCTCCAAATATTTTCAATGGAGGAGGGGGGAGGCATTTTAAAACTTCATTATTTCTGTACTTCTCTCTTTATCTAGCTATTGATAAATTTAGTTTGAATTTTTTGCCTTTTTTTTGCATCCTACACCAAACTCTTCAGATTTTTTTATACATTTCATCTTCATTAATTTTTTAAGGTTTCTATATTCCATCTCTAAACCAGCTTAGTTCAAATTATGTTTGTAGCTTACAGCCAGCCTCAGATATTGCTGAGCTAGTTGATTTATGCTGAATAAGCGAAAACAGGAATAAGCACGCAAAATACCAGATAAAAAGTTCTTTTGTTACATCAGACATTTGTCAAAAGTAGGGCCTACAACCTGGAAATTGGCAGGAGGAGCGCTACACATGTTTTTGACTATAAATTAGTAATTACAAACTTATAAGCGAAAGCCTTGAGAATAAAAAAACACTTGAAATCCTAGAATAGCATGATTAATTACACTGATGAGAAAGCCTTGACATTTAAGATAAACCCTTCAAATTCTTGCAATATTAATCCACCTGCACAACAACATGATGAATGTTTATGTAAGAATTTTGACAATTGTCCATATTCTGCTATACCGTACATCAGTAAAATCTACTATTGACTACTATTGGAAAACGTATTTAGTTAGGGCTATGTTTAGCACCCCTGATTAATGTATTTTAGGCGAGTGTTTTTTTATACCTTGTTTAGCGGACTCGCTGCCCGCCAATAACTTTGATTTCAAAAAAAAAAAAAATGAAATTTTATTTTTGGCCAATTTGTGCACCTTTTGCCATGAAAAATTAAAATTACGGAAAAAGTTTCTTTATTTTTATTTAGCTTCCACTGCCTCGAAATCACCACACAGTAAGGTATGTATATTTCTGCATAATTATGCAAATTTAAAGAATTTAACCATCGCATTCTGTTGACTTTCACCATTTCATTTTCATTTTCACCTCATTCTGGCTGTTTTTGACAAAACTATTTGCTAAATAAGAAAATAAAATTTTATTCTTATTTTTTCCCACCCATTTTAAAAAAATAAGTTCGCGTAACAAGGTATGAAAAAAAGTATCGCATATAGTTGCTTCTACGATTTGCTGAAATTGTATTTATTTGATCTGTTAAGGCAGGTACTCACCGCGTTATACGAGAGTCGTACGACCGTCGCATGATGAATCCAACTCCGTTCTGTGTGATCGATAGACGACGCGATGCTGACTGCTGATTGTCAGTGGCAGTGGAATGGATAGTCATTAAAAAATGGTTGGTTGCACGCGCGTCATCGCATTGCGTTCTTCATAGAATCGCGACGACCGTCTTGCACAGTGAGCGTCCGCCTTTAATAATTTGACATACAATGATATTTTCAGATGATAATATGTTATATATTTTTTTAATTATATGTAGAATATTTAAGTTACCTTTTTCAGCAATGAAGAGCTGGCAGTTAAGATTGGTTCTAATTTACCAAACAGCGTGTCATTTTCTTCTTCAGTCAGCAATACCTCATTCCTGAAAAAAAATTATTTACTTTCCATTAGTTTCTTATTAATCAAATCAATTAACTCTAAAAAAAAGGAAATACATGTCATAATGACAAATAACTGAAAAAACACACTCCATCCAAATGACAGCGTAAGCTCTGCACAGACTATCAAACATTATTTGACAAAAACATGTGACGTGCCTAAATATGGTCATTGATGACATCACATCATGACCATATATAGGCACATCATGACTATATATGGGCATACAAGACTTTTGTCAAAGGAAATTTTATAATCTGGTACTGTACAGAGCTTAATGTAACATAAACATGTCAGACTATCAGTATCTTTAAATATTTTATCATGAGGGATTTCCCGCATGATTGAACATCATGACGGTACTGGGCTTGGTCTGCAGGAATTCATGCTTCGAACAGGTCATCCCATTCTCAGAAGAAGCCTTAAGGAGGAAGTGTACCTCTTTAGCAAGGTTTGGCAAGGTCGAAACGAACTCCGGCTATATAATGATTACAAGATTGAAAATGTTATTCTTGTTTAATGAATACTACGCCTGCCAAGGGGGCGGGGAAGATGTTTAGGGAGTTTGATGTCTTGCTTCAAACGAAATGATCTCCTTGAGTTGTTTGATTGACCAACAATGGACAAATTATTTTATGTCCATGATCATGGAGGTACAAATCCTCCATGGTCACCAATCATTGCATAACAATTTTAATGAACTCTCAAGAGTTGTACGAGATTTGAATGTGATTAAAGAGATTACATAGATTTAGATTAACATGCCTATTATCAGTTTGACAACAGTTTGCCTGCTGATGGGAAAAATGACCTTTAAAGCTGTTTGTCTTAAACATTTGGGTATCTGAAAATCTACTAAAATAGAAATCAGATATGGTTGAATAGCTTGCCTTCCAATTCCAGGATCCTGGGTTCAAATCCTGTCAGATTCCATGATTTTTTCACAACAAAACATGGAACTCCCACTAGACTTTGTTGAGTATTGTATATGCTTATGTGAAGGGATTGCAACCTATCTAATAATAGGACAGATAACACTAGTAAGGTTACTAAATAGTTAATACCCTCACCAAAAATAATTTCAAATGCCGGACATGAAACTAACGATTAATTGTATTTGGCCTAATAAACAGAGCTCCTAGGCCCAACAAATTAGATATTTATTGACAAGAAGCCAGGTTGTTCATTAGTGGCATTGCTAGCCAGCCTTTGAGTACTGATTGACAGCGACACATCATTGGTGTATAATTTGATATCCACGATGAGGGAGAGAGGGAGGGATTTTAAAATACTTAGTAAAGTATT
This sequence comes from Anneissia japonica, assembly GCF_011630105.1. Classification (NCBI taxonomy): domain Eukaryota; kingdom Metazoa; phylum Echinodermata; class Crinoidea; order Comatulida; family Comatulidae; genus Anneissia; species Anneissia japonica. Next base: position 154,790 of record NW_022724919.1, read on the forward strand.
CCAAACATCCTAATCAACATTACTTCATATCTGCATCAAAGTTAACAACTGTGTCAAAGTTCAAGTTTAACATCTACATAAAAAAACAAAGAAATGTTTACATACAAACTTTGGCCTGAGTTTAATAATTATAAATATTGAATATTAAATGGTATTCAGTGGTATTCCAATTGTAATTATAAATTTCAATATATATAAATTTAGAGCCAAGAAAAAGGGGTGTCTTACTTGATAAAATCCCCAATGATTGGGGTGAACAAATAAATATTTACTTTCAGTCATAAAAGTGCTAATAATACACACTTCTAATTCTACCGTTTTTCTTTTTTAATGGGTTAGTTTTTGCTGGGGTTTTCAGGTACCAGTTTATTATTATTATTATTTCAGGCAGGATATTGGATATACAGGATATACTGTATAATACTTACTGCTACTATTATATTTACTGATAGCTACTCAAATTCCTTTATACTGTAATATATTTATTAGTACTGTATACTTATAGTAGAAAACTTTTAAATAGTTAGACCTATAATCTTTTGGCATAAGGTATTGACATTGGGAGGAAAGACTAACCACTGGCGGTGCCAGTGGCGGATTCGGAAGTACAGGCTGGGGACATTAATTATTAACAGTAGAGTTATAACTACAGTATTTCTCTTTGCCTATCTGTTAAACCAAATTGCTCTATACAGAGTCTGTTAATATCTACTTAGCACTTAATACACTGATATTAACAGACTATAGTTTATGTTAAGTGTTTAACAAGTAGACACTTACAATGCAGAACCCGCAAACACTAAGCCAAAAAGTCCGTCAAAGTGCTGACTAAAATACAGCTATAGTTAAAGGACTATTATGATATTTAGCTACCATCTAAGCTATATAGACGAATCCAAGAGAACTTTTTTGAACGTCGCCCTCTTTTGTCGATGCAATTACTGGGGTGGCATTTCCGAAGTTGGAAGATGTTTAAATAGACGAAATATACTTAACTATGATAAATTTTTAGTTTGAAGACTGACGGCATTATTCAGATTTCTCAATGGTTCTGTGTTTATAACCACACCGCATTAACATTTTAGGAGTAGGACTAGGTGTAAGGACGAGTCCCGGACTCTCCAGTAATGGTGTCAACAACAGAGGGCGCCATTCTTCTTGGATTCGTCTATACTAGATGGAGTTTTTGAACCCTGTAGAGTTTCCCAAGGACACAACATTCTCAAATGCATCGCATATATGAATCTTTACAATTATTTACAATGTTCGCCGGTCTAATAGTTTACTGTGTAACTTACTTCAGTGGATTTGCATATGTGGTTTGTATGCTCCGCAAGAGTGCCAGGTAGCTTTCCTCTGTATAAGCCAAAGCTTTCAAACAGTACAACACCTTATCATCACCTATGTAAATCACGACAGGAAACATAAAATTTTATAGCAAGAAATAAATCACAACGTAATAATGACCAAGAAAATAATCAAAGAGTATGGGAAGATGTCTCACATAAATAAATTATTGTATGTACTTGAAGTAGGCAAGGAAATATTAATATTTCACATGTTTGATTTACAACAATGTTGCTGCTGCATCTTGACTATGTCATTTACGACTACATTCTGTTTTACTGTACCTTGACTATGTCAATATTTGTATTTTTTGTCGTTGGGTTTATATTTCTGTTTTACTCAAACTTTTTCTTCTCTAACCTAAAATATTTCAGGCTTCCCACTACGATAATTCTGTACGTCACATCTTACGTAATCCTCAGATTTATAGTGTAAGAACAGAACAGATGATGATCAAGTCATCAAAAGTGGGAGAAAAATGGATTGAGGAACGATACAGAGAAATAGGCGCAGAGTGGTGGATAAAATAAAATGAGAAACTAATTCTTGTAAAATGGTAAAGAGAAAGTGGGAGGCGAACAGAACAAGGATATAAATTGAATAATGAATTGAGTGGAATAAGAGGATGGAAATATTTTTTAAATATATGATGAGGAACAGATATAAATAAGACAAATATAAATGAGACGTGGAAAGATAGGGTCAGAAAGGATGGAAACAAGAGAGGATTGGATAAGAGGACGGGAAAAAAGGATGTGCAAAACAAGAATTATGAGGATGATGGTATTAATACAAATATGATGAGGAGGAGGTGTAGGATCAGTAAAGTTTGAAACAGTAGGGTTGTTTAAGAGAATCACAAAAAGAAATATGAAGGGAGGGATAAGTGAAAAGAATGAGATGGAAACAAATGGTGTAAGAGATTGGGTAAGAAAGGAAAAAAAGTGGGGGGTGGGGGTTGGGCGAAATATGAAATAGGAATGATAGTATGAGAGATGGGTGGGAAAGCTGGGGTAAACAAGTTAATTGAATGAGAAAGGATTTGGAAATTAGAAAAGGGTGGAAAAAGTAATATAGATAAGGATAAAGAAGGGATAGGAAGAGAGAGTGAGTTAAGCAATAATGTGAAATAAAGCCATTTTCAAAGATATTTTATTTGGTAGAAAATACTTTTAATATAAAATACTGATGTTATATCACATACAGTACCTGTGCCAAAATCTTCATCTTTGGGAACTTCAATCACGATTTCCTTATCAAACAACAAAACAGCATCAGCATCTTCATTTACGACAGCTCGACTGGCAGCCAACTTCACACGAAAATGCGGCATTTTATGCTGAAAGATGACGTCAGCTATCAAGTCACGTACGCGCATACCATGCTCCCCAAGCAGCTAAAAAAGAAAAAAACAAAATAACGATAACTGAAAATAATTAAAGGATAAATCTGAGATTTTTATATACCCAATTTACATACATGTAGGTAAAATGTTTCTAACTTGTAACAATTTTAATCTCACTTGATGTTGCATTCGTTCAATATGCTTGCCTGGTTGCTCTTGGGGTAGTTAAGGCTTTAAGCTAAAATTGTGTTAGGATAGGCATTGGCATATTACTTTGAAGCAATGTGTACATTAGATGCTGTTTCCTGTTTTAACAAGTTCACTGAAAAGGGTGCAAGGATGCGAGTTCAAGTCCACGACTGTCCAGACACGTAACTCCATGGCAGTAGTCACCAGAACACAAACATTCACCCTGCAGGTTCCGGGAAGAACCTGGAAGTAGGTCTAAATAAACATACTAAATATTCGATTATGTTTCACCACAGTAGATGGAATGATTTTCATTATGGTGGTGCCTGTTATGCCTTGGCACATAGGACGAAGCTAGGAAAAAGGATTGACAGTCGACGAGTTAACTTGTATATTTCCGCTCTACCATAATTCATTAAGTTGTCATCTTATGAGTTTGTATGTTATTTTTGGTTCAAAATCTGTAATTGGAGGGCTAAATACTTTCGAAAGTAAAAATTAAATGTAGTAGTTATATGGAAAAGTCAAAACAGAATTTATATAACAAACAATAATATGTGTACACTCAGATTTATACCTCCATGCTCAGATGATCCTGTAAATCAGAACAGGACAGGTAAGCCATATTTTACCAGGTGAATTTTTACAATCTCACCTGTTGCAGGTGTCCTACTGGGAACTAACTTGTTGCTGGTGGCTGGTGACAATAATAGTATCTACAGGTATTTATACAAGGTTGTTATCAAGAGGGGTTTACTTACAAGTCCATTAACTTCTATGGGTTTGCCTATTCACAGTATGACAGGCAGCGTGTGCACGATTATAGCGATTATAAAGATTATACTGATTATCTATTATGCTTTATGAATGCTGATTGAAATCTTGACTGTAACAGTTAATGTTACCACTTGCTGTGGTATGACTCTCCTTTATGTTCTTTTGAATTGAGCTAAGCTGTTTATTTTTTTGGGGGGATTCAAAATATTCATTCAACCTTAACAAGGAAATTCAGACCACAAATAACACAAAACCTGGTTTTAAAACTTAAAAATGTTAACAATAAACATTTTTTTATTTTATTTTTAAAATTTTTTTATTGATGTTCACAACTAAAAAGGCTTCTCCTGAACCGATGTAACTATTAAGTGTGTTTGGGCGCTATGTACTGCTTTATTAAATCATGGAAGATACTTTGAAATTACACAAGTTATATTGAAAAGGAAGTGGAAATCTACTCGCATAGTGCATTACACAATTGTAAATCGCCTCAGTAGGCCCTGTAGTGTCAGTAGAGTTTAAATAGATAAAACCCTCCTCCCTTTACCAATTCCATTTATCACACAAAGGAAACACAAATGTTACTGACTGGTATTGATTATGGGGTTAATAGAATGATGGCCCTTTAACTGACAACCCTAATGTAATCCATAGTAAATTCAAGAAAGTTAAAGTCAATTGTGAACTATTGTATTAATTTCAAAACCAAATGGAGTGAAGTACGAGATTATTATTTTCTAATAAATCAAGTTTACTGGTAGTAGTTCCAATACCGTATATTCTCGCGTATAAAATGAGGCTTAAATAGCAAATTACGATCGAAAAACAGGGGTCTTTTCATATGCGAAACACATAACAATTTTTGATTTTTAAATCATGTTCGTTGTATGTGTGGATCATCTGTAACACACAAATTTACTACTACTGAAATTAAGCTACTAGATAGTATCAATGAATGCACTTTTAAATGGTATCATTTGGAAGATTGGCCATACATCTGGCCCTGTTTTCAACCAGCTAGATGCAGTATCAAGACCAAAAAAACAGCAAAAAAGTAAATACCGACGATGAAACAAAGGGGTCGTCTTGTTTTATTTCATATTGATTATGACAATAAAGTATACATTGGTAGAGGTCAGTCACTTCCATAGTCCGCAGACTGTCAAGGCACCGTAAAAAAAAAAGACAACCTCCCCTCCAAATTCACCCACTGTTGTGCCTCTCTCAAACATAACACTACTTTTAAGTAATGGTACATTAATAATGATTCTACATAATACTGAAAAAATAACATATTGCACCTTTAAATGAATGAAAAGTTTATGTTCTATTGAAAATAATATTGTTTATAAAGAATTGAAACTATTATCAATTGCTTAGTCTCATGTTAAATAAATTTTGGTGTATGAAACCTAGGTCACAGGAAAGTGCACAAGTAAACAAAATAAACTAGAAATTGCAAATTGCAAGTGAAGTGCTGCGAAGTACAACTGCATATAAATGTTCTTCGAACAAAATTATTTATGCGA
>NW_022724919.1:160133-175253 GCF_011630105.1 Anneissia japonica
TGCCAAAGAGTGTTGCCAAAGTGCGAGCCAGCGTGTTATTTGATCACAAGTACGAGACATCGCAAGTGTGAGCCAGTGAATCATGACGTCACGACAATAGATACGAGACGTTACGCAAGTTGTGCGAGGTATCGGCCGAGATTTGTGGAGTACAATTCAAAAATTAACTATAGGTCTAATAATGAATTATTGTGATAAGACATTATAGACAATGTTAGCTATCAAGGAGCGACGTTGTTTTTCATTGGGACCTTCGTCCCTTCAAGGCTAGGCCTATACCATCCTAGCTAGTCTAGGCCTAGAGTAGGATAAGGCTAGCACGACATGCCTCTCTCAAACATAACACTACTTTTAAGTAATGGTACATACAATACTGAAAAAATTAACATATTGCACCTTTAAATGAATGAAATGTTTATGTTCTATTGAAAATAGTATTGTTTATAAAGGAATTGAAACTATTATCAATTGCTTAGTCTCATGTTAAATAAATTTTGGTGTATGAAACCTAGGTCACAGGAAAGTGCACAAGTAAACAAAATAAAAAATACAAAGATCTCTCTGATTTCAACAACAATGTAGTGAAGTATTTATATATTTTATTTAGCACATACAATTATCATAACTTGCCTGAGGGGTGCCAAGAGGCCACCAGGGGGGGTTGAGAATCAAAAATATGTAAATAATGCTCTAAGCCCCCTTACCAAAAGAATGATCTATCTTAAAGCCCACAGGCCTAAATTATGAACTAGGTTATGGAGTTGACATGAGAAATATGCAAGATTGTTCTAAATAGTAATACTGTAAGTAGTTGTTTAAAACACAAGACAAATTAATACAAAATTTTAAAATGGAAGAAATGAAACAAAACAGAAACCATAAAAATAATGACCAAGCAAAATGTAGTAATGAAATAATGAGAAAAACTATTGCCACTGTCATTCAAAAATAAAAAAAACAAAACAAATAAACTCTCACATATTAATTGTTCTATCATGTAGATCATTATTTTTGTCAATATTTCTTTTAATACTTCCAACATTTTTAATTCATATAATTTACAGAATTGTATTGTATTTAAAGATGGTATAGTAATATATTACTAAACAATTACAATTTTCTATCTTTGAAAAGTGGGTAAAGTAAGACCAACAACATTCTGAAAAATAAAAACACAGAGCCTAGGTAAAATTTTACTCGTTCTTTAATCTTATTAAAAAAAAAAAAAGTGTAAGTTGCCAAATTTAATGAAGCACAGATGGAAAGACATTTCAAATTATTAATGATTTACAGACTTTTCACCAGGAAAGGTCTTTAAATTGACTACCAGCCTATTTAAAGGTCTATGCCAGGAATTATGGTACTAATTACGCTGCTGTAAGAAGAGAAGGCAAACAATTTCTTGTTCAGAATTTTTTTTCCGAAAGTGAGCATGAAGCTACTATAAGCGCCTCTTTACAATAGCTAGGTAGTGACAAGCCACTCCCAGCACAATCACGCTGCGAGTTATGGGTTAATTCTACATCAATGGCAGATCCAGGAATTTGAAAAAGAGGGGGCCCAGAGAGGGACTTTCACAGATGGAGGGTCTATTCTACCTCAGGTGGGGCTGAGAAAACAAAAATTTATGATTATGGCACCTCTAGAGGCCGGAAATGGCTCAAAATTCAAATAGAATTTTCTATATACCTTTATACGGATTATTAAATTGAATATAATTTTGAAATTTCAAGTTTATCATCTCAATAGATGGGGGGAATTATTCAGTGTAAACAACAAGGATAACCCACTAAAGTATGAAGAAGACTTATTTCCAGTGGGGTCCTTCTGGTGGTGATTGGGCAGTACACCGCGAGACAATCCCCTACTCATTTCAAAAGAGTGTACTGCGTTCATGCACATGAGCTATATTGCACCCAGAACCAATGTCATAATCGTCCTATCCGAAAGACGGTGTGCTTTCGATCATAACTTGTATTTCAACCCTCCAGTTGAAATACAAGGAGAGCAGCGATGGGAATTGAACCAGGGAGCAAGTGACCTCCATGGTTCAGCACACACACACAGTGGCTACCACCAGCTAAGAACTCTCGTAGGACGGTCTATATAAAGCATATTGTAATAGGAATGTAGGTTTTCAGTATAAGACTTTAAGCTTTGTATTTACCATCAAAATAACAGTTTATACAGTGGATCTTTAAGAAACTATTACAAACGGGTAACTTGGGAATTCAACATCAACACTCGCTAAACATCGACCAATCAGGAGGCAGAGAAGCTAATCAACCACATCCCAGAGATTTATAAACATACACAACATCTACTGTATAGAATGGACATACCATAAGCACATAAAATCAATCCACTTGGGGAAAGTGAAAAATTTCTTGGGAATTATCTTTTCTATGCTATGGAAAATTTTATAAAAGCTCTAGAATGCATTGCCGAGGGTGTGAAACTAATTCAAGATTCTGTTGGTAAAGTTTATAACGACATTCACCAATGTTCATGTTACATATTTTCACGAATGAAAACATAGAAATTTATGAGCTACAGTAATGTTAAAGCATGTGTACATTATACTCTTAGGTATCAAGTCTCAATTTTACTGTCAGTTGTGAAGTTTGCAATGAGTCTCTTTCTCATAGATACCTGTATACTTAATTCTTGAAAATTTTTATGATGTTCCTTAATCCTATTATATTCTACTCAGCTACTCAGGAAATCATATAATAATATTTTTAATGATGAATACATTGAAACAAGATATGATAATGATGATGAAGATGATAAACATAACAATTACAATTTTATGATGATCATTTATTTATTTATTGTTTCTTTCTTGAAAGTGATAGCATTTTCAGCACAGGTTTCATAAGTGGATCACATGAACAAAAAAAATATCAAATAAAAAATATAAATCAAATGAACAGAAATTAAAACGAAATTACAAAGAAAAAAACTAATTTAATTTGGATCAAGAAAAAAAAACATTACTTTGCAGTGGAAATGAATACAAATATTACAGGGTTTTGATTAAGTTTTTTTAATGTATTCAGTTGAATATCATTAAAGTTTAATCTAATTTGGCTTAAGTGTTCCTTATCTTAGTTACAAGGTATGACAATGATGAGGAGATTGACTGGTACTGGTACGGGCATTCATAATGCACCTCTTCCTTGCGGTGATAAAGCGCAGTTCTTTCCCCTGGTCATTGGGTCCACATCCTTTATGTGTTGCTGCTGGTAATCAGCGCAGGAGCAGGCAACCCCACCAGGTACCCATTTTTACACCTGGGTGGAAGGAAGCAATGCAGATAAAGTTTCTTGTTCAAGGACACAAGCGAAATGCACAGCGAGGGATTGAAACCCCGACCTTGACGTTGAGAAACCAAACCTTTCACGCTGCGCTTAACCGCAACGTCTAACCGATTAAGGAAGAGTATATCACGAACGTACATGATAACAATTTTGGGAATGGTTTGCCATGTAATCTACGGTTCGATCACAACCCTTTAAAGAAAATCCACCTCTAGCTCTCCTCAAGATGATGAAATTCATCACTTACAAGCTCCAAAAGGCTTTCCCCCTCGACCCCCACAAGAACTCATCCCCTGGAGCCAATCAGAAACTTTGGCACCCCTGGGTGTCTTCACCTCATAATAACCCCCATAAGCATTGCTTAAGGGGGTTAAACAGGGGTCCGGGCTCTTAAATTTGTGGTTATATTTGGATAAACAGGTACAGATTTTTAATGTATTGAATACATTGTCCTGCAACATGCTACGGTATGTATCACAACATGACTTGAATCACTCCACAGGGAGCAAAAGGGGTTGCAGGCCAATTTACTGTATGGATCCAATTACTAGGAATATAACACATACAAGTGCTCCTGATACTTTCTTCGGATCGTAAAAGAGTCTATCCTTAACATTAGCAATATTCTTAATATTATTATTACTATTCTTGTTAATTATTAATAAATGCCACGATAAATTATTTCCAATTTTTAAAAAAATTATTAAAACCTTTATAAGCATTAAAAATGACATTGATATTTAATTAGAAAAGTGCTTGAGATTATGAAGATAACAAGAAAATATTTCTTAATAATGCTAATTGTTTATCATTATTTCTAGTTATTTTATCTGAAATATAAATATTTGTGCATGAATATTTAATAAATATGGCTAGTATAATCAGAATATTTTTCAAACAAAATAAAATGAATTTAAACAATAAGTTGGGGGTTATGACTACTTTTAATGAAATCAAAGTTACTTATGGTGTGAAATACAGTACCGTACTGTACCGGTACTGTACTATGGTCTGATTGAGAACCTGAATAATGCTTTAGTTGTATGTCTTCCCCTTTGTCTATGACCCTTGTTTTCTTTCATGAAAATTGTTTAAAAATATAAAAATGGTATATAATAAGCAAATTGATTTAAAATAAAAACAAACAGTGCTCTGGAGAGATAACATATCTTTTATTTTAAAGACACAACTGGCTTGCGATGAACTAAAATAATTTGAATGGCTTTTAAGTTACCTAGCTTTCAATTACAAATTAGAAAGAAAATTTGGCTTTCCAATTAACAGAATGCATAACAGTCCCGAGAGACAATTTGGGCTAGTCCTTTCCCTTCCCCAGTCCCCCTCCCCCAAAAAAGAGGAAAAAACACCACCACCTCCTCCCTCCAGTTGGTGCTTTGAATGCCAATGACCCCAAATAAATTTTGCATTGATCACTAAGTTAGCTGATAATCAATTTTTTGCATTAAAAGTCTGTTAAACCAACATTCTGTACGAGAGACAGATCAAATAATTCAATTTTCTTCCTGATTTAAAGATTTTTTACTATAGATATTAAAAAATAACAAAACTGGATTTAAGAGCAGCTTATGTGTAACTGTGGCATCATGCATACATTAGTAGCGTATCAATTGTACAGACTTTTAGCGAAGTCTCACACGTTGCAAATTTTGCTAATGAAAATCTGTGCTATGACACGCTCTGTCTGAAATCATCTGGTACATGAGAGTTGGGGGCAAGGGGTGAGGTTTTATGTATATGACATGACACAGATAATCATTACGATATTGTAGATTATTGAACATGTTATAAAAAATTGAAAAGCAGCAGTTTGGCGCAGCGGTTGAGGTTTGGGCTTTTAATCGTAAGGTCGGGGTTTCGAGTCTCCGCTGTGCAGATCCGCTTGTGTCCTTGGGCAAGGCACTTTAGCTACATTGCTTCAGTCCACCCAGCTGTATCAATGGGTACCAGCAAACTGCTGGGGACTAACCTGCGATGGACTAGTGTCCCGTCCAGGGGGAGTACAACTCTCATCCGCTTCACACTACAGAACTGGGGATAAGCTCCAGCTCTATGAGCCCCAGTAACTGGGAAAGGATTTAGTAGTATAAAAAATTGTAGTCACTGGGCAGATTCTTCAGGTTTTCCGGCCTTTGCAATTAAATATTGTTGATTATGTATTCATGTACTGAGAACAATAAAAAGGAACACACACAGATTGCTACTAAAATATTGTCCAAATACTGTAGTAAAGGGTGTAGGCAAAACAATGTATAACATATAATAATAATAACAATAATAATAATAATAATAATAATAATAACAATAACAATAATATTTTAATCACTTAATTACAGTAGGTGGTCTTTCCAAAGAGACCAGAATAAAGTCAATTGTTGTTAATCTGACTTGTAGAAACAATTTTGAATTATGGTGTTATGGTGAGGTAAATTTTGTAATATTCAACAGCAATCGGATTTAATTTATTTTCTACAATGTACAGTTTCATTAATAAATAAATGTTGTCTCCTATAATAAAATTAAAACAATAATAATAATAAAAATATTAATAATAGCAATAATAATAATAGCAATAATAGCAATAATAATAATAATAATAATAATAATAATAATAATAATAATAATAATATATTATTATTATTATTATTATTATTAATCTTACGGTTCCTTTTTTTTTTTTTTTTTTACTAAACACTTTGTGGATATTAGACCCTTTATAAGTATTTTTGATTTATTATTATAATACATTTATAATGCAAAATCTATAGATAACATACACATTAATCACACATATGGTCAAATATAACAGAGAAAAAAAAGTAAAAAATATGACGTACATGACAACATACATCATTTATGACATGTTTGTCATAACATCTTTGTTATTTACGAGCACATTATTTTGGCATATGAGAGCTATAAACATACACATTGACGTAAAAGTGAAAATGATCAAATCCTCTATAAAGGACAACGACGAAAATATCCACACTGACGTAAAAAAATGAAAGTTATGAGATGGTCACAACACACTACAAGCAGACAAAGAATAACATTGATATATATGCTACTATATATAGCATGCCATTATATGGTTGAGTTAGGCACACAAGCTAATAAACCAGAAACACAAACAAGTAAGAAACAGATCAACAACAGATGAAATTAAAGCCATACATAAACTACAGAAACTATAAATAGATTTTCAAAAGTTGTCCATTAGGTAAATGGTGATTACGGTAATTGATTCAACTATTGCATACTGTTTCATGTACAAGAATCTTAATACTTTGTTTCTAAACATCATAAATAGTCTGTATTGGTTCAAACATACAGTAATAACAAAATATAAACATATCATAATTGTTTAAATGAACTTTAAATGACTGCAGATTGGGAGGGGACAGATTGTATGGGGGGGGGGGGCAGTCTTCATAGTGAGGCAACCCCTTATGGTAGAATAACCCCATAGTGGGACAGACCCATAGTACAGGTAGGGTAGCCCTAAACATTGTAGTGTAATATCATCATACCTTTTGGTGTACTTGTTCCCTCTTTAACCTTCATTCAAAAATTGTATACAGTAGAACCCCTATTAAGGGACATCTTTGGGACCCAAAAGAAGTGTCCCCTTAATAGGAGTACCCCTATTCAGGGAACACTGACCAAAAATTTGAAAATGTCCCCTTAAGAAGGATTTTTGGCATGGTTTTGTACAATGATGATACAATTCTTTGTAATTATATTTTACTTGGCCTAAGAATGAGTTAGAGTTGTATTATCCTTATAACAATAATAATCCAAATATTCTTTTTTTAATCTGAGCTTTCCATTAGATGTACAAGATAGAATAGCATATATAGAGTAACAACTTATTCAGGGTGCAGGCTGTAAGACTAAACAAGAAATCCCTATGAATCCCTATGACTAATGGTCAAAATGAAAAGACTATATTATACTAAGTACAGAAACACATCTAGACCTACCAATGTCCATTCTAGATATTGAGATGAAAAATTCTAGTTTTATGATTAGGTTTTACGGCTCAAAAGGTGTCAAAATATAAATTTGAATTAATTTTTACACTACTGTAGATTTTTTGATAAAATAAAAAAAAGTGTCCCCCAATAGAAGTTAAAATTTTACCATTTGGCATACTCAGAAAGTGTCCCTGTTCCCTTAATAGGGGTGTCCCCTTAATAGGGGTTGGCCGTAGTGGTAAAAGATATTTCCCCTCATTTCACAGAGTGCCCCTTGATAGCGGCATCCCCTGAGTAGGGATGAACTAAAAGCAGGAGTTCTACTGCATTAATCAATCAAAATCTATTTACGAAATAGGCCTACATAAAATATAATATAAAAGCTTGTTCACCAATAGTGTTCTTCCACAAGCTTGTAATCTTGCCCCTTGAATGAGATGTGAAGTTGTTGGTCCCAGCGCATACATTATGAACCTTAGGCAAGAGAAAGTTCATGCAAATTCGGAAGAGAGTACGGCACTTTACTTTAAGAAGAGCAGAGGCTATTAAAAACTGAACAATTAATTTTTCCAGCTGATGCTTATTAAGATACTGATCTTATTAAGAGCAAGCTGAAATTGATTTAGGCCTACGGTACGTACCACACGGAGTGGTATTATTTAATTAATAGAGGGCCTGTTTCTGCTACAACACTATTGATTATTCTAATAGTTTTTCTGGCAGTCTGTCCGCATTGCTACGGCATTTTTGCGTTGACCACCTATTGCAGTGGAAACTACGTCATTATTATTTCCCCCAAACAGTAAATACTAAAAAAAATAGTATTTATTCGAATAAATGCATCCTGTATGGTATTTTTCAACTAGTAATTGCTATTTTTTAAAGTGTACAGCAATAATCGGTTATTTGTCATGGAAACACGTAATCCATTCAGTGTTTTTAATAATTTTTTTTTAATCGATTTCCTCAAACTTGTCCTGTTTCTACTGGCAGAATAATCAGTTACAGTATTTTAAAAAGCGATTATAAGTCAATTATTTCTTGCCAACAGAAACAGGCCCTCGTTCATATAAAAAAGAAGTTCTGTATTGCATAACAGGAAGCTAATATATTAATCTCTGTAGTGTATCACTCTAGTTTTCAAAAGCATTATGTACTCTTTATGAGATGTTTTGTCCTTGTGAATTACCAACAGAACAGAGGATTTTTCTAGTTTCTGTAATTATGACCCTCATAATCATAAATTTCTATATTTTTGGATGTTATTAGTGTGTTTTTTTTCTTGTTTTTTTTATCTTTGTTTCAACTATTGTCTAAATAACTTACACATTTAAGTATTTTTAGGTTTGTAATAATTATAAAAAAATAATAATTGCCAATTTTATACTATTATTTTTTTTAATAAAATGTCCTGAGGTCAAATTGTTTCTTGTATAAAATTTTCTTTATATTTTGTCTCGTATATTATTAATTGATATTTTTGGTTTTATTTTAATAAATTTCGGTGTTTTTAATTGCTTTTATTAAATCAATTATTTTGAACTTGTCCTTATTCTACTGGTAGAATAATTGGTTATTTCAAAAAGCGATTATTAATCAATTAAGTCAATTATTTCTTGCCAGCAGAAACAGTCCCTCGTCCATATAGTAAAGCAGTTCTGTATTGCATAACTCCCATATATTAATCACTACAATATCACTCTAGTTTTCTTAAGCATTATGTACTGTTTATGAGATGTTTTATCCTTTAAATTAGTTTCTGTAAGTCCTCATCACAAACGTTAATACACAGTGGCATTTTCAAGGGTCGGGGGAGGGGGGGGGAGACAGCAAAAACACTCCCTCCCCTAAATTTAAACAAATTACAAAAAGAATGGAGAAAAATAGTCTTCAAGTGTGCCACTTCCAGTCATCTACAGTAAAGGTTCAGTAAGTTCATAAATTTATTTATTTTGATGTGTTTGATGTTTTTCCCTGTTTTAATTTTACCTTTGTTTCAAATATTGACTAAAGTTATAAATCCTTTAACTTACACATTTGACTATTTTTAAGTTTGTAATAATTATAATCTGTAATAATAATAAATAAGTGCCATTTAATCATAAATTTATTTATTTTCATGGTTTTTTTTCTTGTTTCTTTTATCTTTGTTTCAAATATTGATAATAATATATAAATCCTGTACTTTTAACACACTTAACTATTTTTAGGTATCTGTAATAATAATATTAAAAAAGAATAACTTTAAATTAAAAACTGACAATACTATTATTTTATTCTAAATGTTCTTAATTAAAATAGTTTCTTAAATATAAAAATTTCTTTATAATTTGTCTTGTATATTGTTAATTGACATTTTTTGGTTTATTTTAATTGACTTTTCAGTACTGTAAATTTTTTACAATATCCTTTACTGTATGATATTGATTGCAATAAAGATGAATTTAATTGAATAAATAATTATATTTCACATCTTTGTAGTGAATTATGGCCGCTAATTATCAGAGGTCAAGGTGCCAAGCCTATTATCACGTTTCATAATGTGTTTAATAAAATGATACAAATACATATGGTAAGCTTAT
This sequence comes from Anneissia japonica, assembly GCF_011630105.1. NCBI lineage: Eukaryota > Metazoa > Echinodermata > Crinoidea > Comatulida > Comatulidae > Anneissia > Anneissia japonica. Next base: position 170,037 of record NW_022724919.1, read on the forward strand.
GCACAGAAATGAAATTTAAAAGTTACATAACTGTGAAGAAAACTCTAAGGTTGAAAATGTAGATCACAAACATTGCTAGTCCATTTCTGTCAAGGTTTTGCAACGATTATTTCCTCCATTTACCTGTTTTGGTAGTTAAATTTGCTGTTTTAGTAGTTTGTGTACAGTGTTTACTCCCACTCAGGCCTTATTTAGTAAGGTGTTATCACAAATAATAAAATAAACAGGAACAATAATGTTGGGTCACCGAACGTAACACATTTCCATATGACAATGATCACTGGATACACATCACTGACGAAGAATGAAGTAAAAGAAGCTACCGTCGCACACGTATTGAAACAAGTGGTGATTCAAACTAACAGTTTCTTTTGAAGCTTAATAATAAAAATACTTCTGATAAAGGAATTTGGTGTAAATACTCCCAAGTATTTTGCAAATCAATTACCAAATGGATAATATTATAGAGCCACACTTTAGTAGAAGTATATAAATTAGGTCACTGGGGACCTGTAGTCTACCGCCATGGTTGTACCAACAGCACTCGATCAGTTTCAGCAGCAAACAATTTTTTTACTAATCTGTAATAGTCTACTAATTTCATTTTTGTACACATCTGCTATTATTAGTGCACACAGACCCAACAACTTAACATCCCACCCAAAGAGCAAGCTACTGTAATTAGAGAAAATTGTCTTACACAAGGACAACATTAGCAAGTATCAAATTTGGTCCCTTACATACCAAAAGTCCAATTCAAAACTACTGCAGTGCTAACTTTCTTTCTCAAGTAACACAGGTCTAACGGCTTAAGTGTCCAATTGAAAGTGAGCTGGAACAAAGTAAATTACCAAAGGACACTAACAAGAAAGCAACGGCAGGTTCGAACTTGGTCGATCTTGCACCGAACTCCTTACCGGCTTACTCGCCCACTAGAACACGTCCAAAAAACAAACCAATATTGTTGTTATTATTGACTCACCTTTTTATCACTAGAAACAAGAGAATCAAGCGACTTTTGTTTCCTATCATCCTTGGGCGTCAACCTTTTGGCTATCAAGGGTTGTGGGGCCGCTGGACTCGACAAACGGCGCTTATATAACCAATCGTTATTATGCCATGGCTTTTTCAGTTTCTCCTCAAACATTTTGAATGTGTCCTCTTCCTCCTCGGATAATTCCTGACCAATTGAGTTGACCGGTACCGACTGCCGCCGGGCAAACATTTTCCGACTCATAACGATTTTCTTCAAATGAAAATATTTACATTGGAAGTTTCCAGAACATTTAAATACACAAGAACTAACGACAGAAGTTTCCTCGTTGTTTGCAGAGTATTGTTGAAGTTGTTATTTGCCAACTGAAACTGGTGTGCTCCACTTGATATAACCTGCTTGCTTTATATTCAACTTGTTAATAAATCAAAAAAAATTTTTCATGGGTTCATACTTTTGTAACAGTAAACCCATCAAACTGGTCATCATCGAAACCAAATGAAGGTATTCTCCCAAAACTAATAAAGTTTTGAAAGTCTTCTTTGATATGAAACCATGATAAATAAAATTAAATTATCCCGAGTGATCTTATTTGAAAGATAGGAACACCATTCAGCATAAAAACTGAAACATAAAATCTGTTCAGATATTTACACTGCACAGATGATACATGTTTTACTGCATCTCACAGTACATATGAAATCTGATAAAGGTCATATTATTTCACTAACAAGTGTCCTATAAATCAGTAGTGAACTTGTACAAAATGTTGACTTGACCAAAGAAATAAAACAATCATCAAACAGTTGCTGAAAAGAGTCTCCAAAATGCGATCATCAAAAAGGAAACAGGTATAAAACAATATCAGATGAATAATTCCAATGAGAAAATATATTCTCCTCACAATGGTATTAAATTCTCCTCGCATTAAAGTTAATTTCGAAGCTTAATAAACACATTAAACCCTTATTAAAAAACTCCAGTGTTTAGTCCTCAACAAGCAAAACCAGATTATGGAAACTCGACTCATTGGTAATCTCTTCACAGAAGGTAGTAACCATTCACAGCTGCTGTACTAAATATTTAAAGTAGAGCCATGAATAATTCATGAAGATAATCCTCTCAATGATCGACCAGCCAATTGTTATGTTCCTGTAGTGTTTAATAACAAGCATATTATGTGATATCAAACTTAAGAAAAATATTTGCTTTGAATTTCAATTTCAGAGATTTTCAGAATTGTTTAGGGTTTTTTTTTTTCATAAACAATGGAAATTGTGGTTATTCCTACTTCAATATTCAAAATTCAATTCAAAAGCATTTTAGCTATTAACAAGCTGAAGGCCAAACGCTGTACTCTACAATTAATAACAAGAAGTTTAATTATGATTTTTGCTTTGATAAAAGGTCTTGAAATTGTATTCAATTAAAACTGTAAATTGAAATATTAACAAAACACTCACATTCTCTTATAAGGGTTTGGGCTATAGTGTTAGAAGATTTCAATCATTTTGCAGTCAAAAAATGTTCCCTATAGGGGCGTCCCAAATGAAGGGTTTTATTGTATTCAATAATGGCGCCAGAAATTTGTTGAAGGAGGAGTCCAAACCAAAGGGCCTACGAAGCCTCAGTCGATGGCCACTGGTGCACCACTAATTGTATTATGTCACAGCTTTCAACATGTAAGGTGCATTCACACTGAATCTAAATTTTGACTATCAAAGCAATCAAAAAATCGAATGAGTGTGTAAGAATAGGGACGCTGGCATTCATCACTTCGTAAACGTGGTCCGAATTTTGGTTTTGATCCAATGAAAATGCAGCTTATTCAGCTTGAACTGATTTTTTATTCCTATTTTTTTACTATTTGTTCCCCTTCATTTTACAATTTAAATTCTTAGTTTTAATAAAGTTAGTATAGAAATGGGGGAAAGTTGGAGGTTTGGAGAAGATGGTGAGAGGTAGATATGAAGATATAGAACTGAGGGGGATGGGATGGAGAAGGGTAGGAATGGAAAGGAATTGGTATGGAGACAGATGAAAATGGGTAGGAATGGAGGAGAGTATAGAGAGAGGAGGGGGAGGATGGAGAAGAATAAATATGTAGGTATGGACAGGGAGAAGATAGAGAGTGGTGGATGGAGGAGAGGATACAGAAGAGTGGGGATCAAAGAGAGGTTTATATAATATAAAGATGTTCCTGGCAGATGTTTATGGTGTGGTGACAAATCTTCAAACTGTCACACGAATTGTCTATATGTTCAACCATGAAGCCTTTGTGGTCTAGTGGTTATGATGCTCGCCTTGTCAGCGAGAGGTCGCAGGTTCGAATCCCGTCGGAGGCATTTTATTACACAATGAATTTTATAGGACTTTATTCGTTGAAAAGCTACAGGGTAGTCTACGATGTTCCATCATGTCCTTATTTAAACACTGTATATGTGCCTTTGATGATTTATATTATATTTATTCAACAGTGTTAACGGCTAACTCCCTTCAATACTATATGTTACCGTAAGTTTTTACTGCAGGTGAAGGAGGATTATATCACATTTGGCGGCAATATAATCAAGTTCAATCTAAGAATACTCTATCATAAAGCCCATAAAACCCTTATATGGGCATGATGATTATCATATGACACCCAAATCATAGGTATCTGTCAAATAAAACCTGATACTGCAGACAGACCATATATAATTCCTCCCCTGTCTCTTCCATCATATTCTCTTATGATTGTTAATCAAACTTTAAATTCAACATTTTGATTCATATGAAGTGAACCGAATTTAAAACACACTAAGTAAATTCCGCTGGGAGTTTAATATGACAAAGATTTTTAGTATCCATCATGTTATACAGACTGCAGCCTCAAAGTCTACTAACATTTAACTTCACTATAATATACAACATGATGTGTCATTGATATTGTAACATAAGAAAATGATAAATGGTAAAAACCCAAAACAATCAAACATCAAAAGTATTTAGCGATATCAAGTTTCACGAAACATTAGCCTACAACTTAGCGCTTTGCCTGATAGAAAACAAACTTAAGCTTGCCATACTCAAGAGGAAACAGCTTAGCAAATATTCATGAGAAGATGTTTTTGTTTTACTGCACATGGTGCTACTAAAAAATTGACATTGTAACATAACAGGGCAAGTACTTAAAGTAAGTTAATACAACATTCAATCTTTCTGGAATGTCAAACTTAACAACTGACCAATCAAAGCACAACCAGGAATATGCGGTGTGGTTTAACCTTTAACATCCTCCTCCCCCCCCACCCCAACCCAATTTCAGAACTTCCAGATAAACCACTGGAATTATCCTCTTGAGGCAAAACATATCAAGACACATGACAGAAATTTATTTTCACAGCCACAAAAGGTAAGATCCTTAAACAGATGAGCAAATGGTCGCGAGTGGATGCATGCTTGTGTGTTACTAAATAGTACAAATGCTATTTTTGTGATCAGGAGATATTTGGTTTTGGATATTAAAAAGTAGAATTAATCATTCCTTAGGGACAGCATTTTCATGATTAGTGAGGATGCACACAACCTCTAACCTTTGGTCAAATTTGAGTTATGGCCCATAAGAAATTACTCTTTGTTTATTTTTGCTTTGTATTGTGTTCCTTTTAGCTAAAACATTTTAAAAACTTCCAAATGAAAATATTCAACCCAATAATGTTATTTCTTCCATAATTTTTTTTCTTTTTTCTTTTTTAAAAAATCTATTTAGGCACACAACACATGTACCAAAAATTGTCAATAGCAAATACTGTAGGCCTATATCACTGTACTTTTAGGTGACAACGAAGAGTATAGAACTACAAGAGGTCCGACTATCAGGGTTTCGTTGGAACGCAATCCTATTTCAAAAAGTACTATCAAATACTAGAGGGCATCCTTCAAAAGGCGAGCTTCGAACTCTATCTGAATTCTAATACGGCACTCCTTGTTTTGTGGTAGTCCTTTTCTTAACATTTTATTTATTTATTTATTTGAACATACACCTTTGAATCGGTGGCACTCAATATCAATTGGTGCGTTCGTACAAACAAAAAACAAAAAAAAGGGGGAAAATTAACAAACAAAATGAATAACAATCGACTGTAAATAATATTACAAAATTAAAGAAAGGTAGAAAAATAACATATGAAATTAGATGAGATAACATTTCACTTCGCATTTCATACTCAGAAATATTTACA
>NW_022724919.1:175342-231444 GCF_011630105.1 Anneissia japonica
TATATTAGGCCACCTGTAATTTTCCATGTTAATAAAGCGATTAAACAATTTAACTCTGGTCACTTCATGTGTTTGAGATAAGGGGACCCATCCTAAGTCTCCATAAAGAGCCTCTTTAGGTGTATACCTAAAGAGGCTCTTTTATTGCATGCATACAGGGCAGTCGAACATCATGCAATTCTGTACTCCTTGGTAACCATCCCTTTCACAAGACAAACAAATACACACGATGCTTTGCACAATCTGAATCTCAACATGAGTTTTAGGGGGAGGAATTGAACCCAGGAACCTGGGATTAGAAAGCAAGCATCTTGCGACCAAGCCATTCAGCTCCACTCCTATTTGCTATAATTTAAAGTTGCATGTTTACTGCAGATAGGTTTCTATTGTCCTTGCAAACAAGTGGCTAGTAGCTAGTATTCCAAACTTTCAGTAACTTTTCAGCAAAATAAATATTAGTTTAAGAAATCCTTAAATCCTATTTAAATACAGGATTTCTTACTATTGTCATAAGCCAATCTGGTTTACTGATAACAGTTGGCTTTCCATGGACAACCACTTGTATTCAATCATAAATCAATCAATGTTTAGTCACTAAAAATTCTAAATGTGATTTCTATGGCAACCAATTGAATATAAAACACATAACAACAAACACATAACAATATACTACTGTGTATGTTGAGATTAGTCTTGAAAAAATTATTTCAATATAATTATAGGCAGTGGCTATTGTTACACCAGTCTTAAACAAAATCCTAATTCTGAAGGGATGTTATAAGCATGTATTGGATTAAAACAATAACATTCAATCAGAATTAAAATTTTCACACTTGTGTAACAATAGCCACACTGCCTTGATTATTTACAAAAAGATTTGTGATTTAAAGTTTCAAATCTTGTTTTAATTTTCAATTGAAAGTTAATAATTTAGTTATGAAAAATAATCTATTCATATATTGAATTGTACTTTCATGTTTATTAACTCTATAAACAGTTATCTAGAAGTTTAAAATATTTATTTTGAAATCAAAATTATCTTTTTAACCATACTAAAAAGCTGTTGAGAATTACTTTTTCCTCATAAAAACAAAATCTCACATTATCTGTTGTATTGCAGGTGAAATATTTGTTTCAAAATATTATAAGGTTTAAAACATATTAATTCAACAACATATCCTGATTTGTATTCTGATAATTATGACATACAGTATATCTCTATTAAACAGCGCAGTGCTTGCTTAGAAGAAGCACTTAGCGAATTTAATGTAAATGCAATTGATAACAAAATTTAAATTAATAAATAGATATAAATATTGATTAGGAAAACTAAAGTATAATACATAATTTTTGTTACAAGGAAACACAAACATTCAGACCTTTTGCTATTCTTTACCATTTGAGCAAACCCAGAATACAGGGCAGAATGACTAGATGGAAGAATATCAGATGCAGTGAAAAGAAAATATAAATAACAAAAAAAACCAAAAAAAAACATGAGGAAATGGGACAATTTGTTACCCTTGATGTGGAAGTGATAAAAATGAGAATTAGAGAAAATGCGCAACGTTTAACTCAATGGATTATTCATTAAATACACTTGAACTTTCACCTATTTTATTCTCAATCTCCATCAAAATTTGTCAAAACGGTTAACAGCCTTTCAAAACATCATTAGTTATCCAACAGTAAAGCCACTAGTAGTAACACATCAATCAGATTGAGGTTACAGGATTTGAACCCAGAATTAGGACATTAGAAGGCAGGCTTTATCCACAATATCAAGATTTATGTGGTAAATACTTGATCTGCTTTATGTTGGTGTGATATGACATCATCTTACCTTCATAATGCAGAAATCACAGATATTGTTGGAGAAAATTTAATGACAGAGCATAAGATTTCAGGAGCATCTTGTTATATTGACACTGCATTTACAGCCAATCAGAGATATGCCAATTCCAGGATATTAGCATTTTTAACAGGCATAGAAGGATAAAAGTTACCATGGGGATTTACCACTTTAAAAAGGAATCAAGGAATTTTGTTTCTACCTGTTGCATGGGTACACTGTAAAATTTACCTGCGCAGAGTGTTATACCTGCCGAGGTTCAGGCAATGACCTATTTATGGTTGGTAATTGATGTGTGTCCAAAAAAGAAACATTGGATGCATATTATGAAGACAGTAAGGCTATAAATTACAGCAGATGTCTAGATACTCAAAAAATAATGAGATGACAATGATGACAAAAATGGTGTTGACGATGATAATGAAAATGATGATGGAAATGGTAAGAATGATGGTAGTGATAATGGAAGAAGATGGCAACAAATATGACAAAGATGATGATGATTATGATGAAGACAAAGATGATGATGATGATGATGATAATAATGTAATGTAATGTAGCTAGATTTATATAGCGCATTATAAATAACCAAATAAATATATAAAATAAAAATGATAAGAATGATCGAGACAACAACAATAACAATGTTGGTTGATCGGGAATATGAAAAAAAAAATAACATAAAGAGAAGGAAATGCAGCAATGATTACATACTGTAGCTAATCTCTATTTTGTGAAAAACAGGGACTTACCAATCACTCAATGTGTGGTTATTTCATTTATTTTTATTAAGCCTTTAAAATTCAATGTAGAAACCACAGCATTCCAGCTACTCTTTTATGTGGTAAATTCAACTGCTTCTAAAGTCAATCAATTACAAAAGTAGGGACAACTTTGGGACAGCATGCCCTGACCTGCTTCCCAGTGGAGCAATACATCCCTATCAATGAACTACCAGTTTTTAACCATTTTTTCCTAGCTTGGCGAGGCCTGGAAACTAGAGTGTGCAGTCACATAACTTGAGCAGATTTACTTGTGTTTAGAGACCTGTAAAACTTCAGTTGGTTGGTTAAAGTAGTTGGCAAAACAGGTGCATACAGGCGATCAATATTCTCCATAGCAATATATCCCATAATGCCCCAGAACTTTGATCATCCCAAAATACATTATACACACATTCTCATGTGACATGTTTATCAATCATTCATTGGTCAGATTCTAGAATATTTACATTGTAAATTCTCAGCAAAATCATGAAGTATAATGTTCCATTGGTTAACCTTTGGCGGTGTGCCCATTGTAGACCAAGCCTGTTGCCACTCGGCCAGTTGCCACCCAGTCTGAAGTCACCTGTTGGGCATACATTAATGCGAATGTCTACCTTATGACCTGGTTGTCTAAGTTTTAAGTTCATAGTAATTATTTTTGTGTTACAGAAATGAAATACAAGACAGTTGTATACTTCATGTTAATTAAGCTTTAATAATGCTTTATAAACCCATGAACCATGAACTTTTCCAAGCCTGTACCTTGGACTTGTATGAGGGCTAAATGGAATTGACAGTGAAACAGGGAGTCGTCTTACTCCCGACATACAAAACTGTCCAAAAAACCTTCTCAAACTTGGATTCGTCTTATACACGGATTGCTTTATGTGCAAGAATATACAGTATCACAGTTATTTTAATAATTATTACCACTGACATGGTAGCAAATATTTAGTTATAAGTTTAATTGAATGCAACAAGATGATCTATAACTAGTATAGCAATGTGCTGTAAAACTGTGTTTGATCAAAATTATAGAGGGCAGCAGACATACTTCTAGATATATCAGAACAAGGGAGCACCAACACTTAAACAGATGTTTAGTTTACTATACATAGTCATAGAGGACATTCATTATTTATATATTATTTTAAGTTGACACTAGACCTTTAGAATGGTCATACTCAGACTGTTGTGCGGTCCTAAAACAAATATAACACTAATCAAGTAATTGTTTAAAATCTAAAGAAATTAACATGAAATAGAACTTATATATTGATACAACACATGTCTACAGAAACATGTGGAGTATTTGTTAACAAGAATAGTTACTTAACAAAATATGATGTCCCCCTTAATAGGGATGTAATAAAAGAGGGGTTCTACTATATAAAAATTACCTCTTTTAAGAGCAACAATGCATGCAGAACTTAAAGTGGCGAAAAAAATGATCTGATCATCTTTAAATATAGAGGGCAGCAAACACAATTCTAAATATATCACGAGGAAGCACTAGCATTTAGCACTCTCTTATGATAACTGTTATGATGACATAATTAATGTCGAAATATTGAATCCCGACATGATGGCGTGCATTTCGAAACTTGTATGTTTTATACTATCTTATCTGAGATAATCAGCGGACCTTTCAGTTTTTGTTTCACTTTCATATACTGTAAACACAACTTTGCTTTGCTCATATCTCAACCTTGATTCGTCTCCGGCAAACAATGCCTCCATCCACATTGCTTCCATTGATCTATTGTTTAAGTTTTATTTTCTTAAATTTTTTGGTTATTGTACTAGTAATTAATTGTGTATTTGTTTATTGTGAATAGTGGATAATAGTCCATTTATGAATTTTTGGAGCGAATATATATTGAATTAAATTTAATGGTTTTGCACAAAATTTGTTTTTGATGGTTTTTCTCTGTTGATTTCATTACAGATTGTGTAGCCCTTACTGTAAAGACTCAAAATGTCAATTGTTTTCCAATTGTTTTTACAAATTTGTATTTGTTTTTTTGGTTTTTTTTTATGAATGGAAAAGGAAGTCTTGTCTGCAATGGTCATTTGGTGTTTTCCCCTAGTATTTGTTAAAATAATATAAACATACATACAATACATTTAAAATTATTTACTGTCATTTTAAATAGAATGTGGAAGATTTAAATTAAGAGATTCAGTGAAGCAAAACAACAGTTACAAGGATACAAAATTGATTTATTTGTCAAAGTAAATTTACTGAGATTTGTTTTTATTTCAGATGTCTATACAGGCTCCAGAAGAAAGATTTGTTTGATATGTTTGTTGTACAAATGAAGACAAAAAAAGGGTGTTTGACAAAAAAACTCAGTAACAGTTAATGAGAATGAGATATAGATTTTTGAATATTTCGTCGCTCACATCACGAACTAACACAATCGATGTAGATTGTGTAAGTTCGTGAAATCAAGAAAGCGCGTCAAAATACGCGCTGTTGTTGTTAAGGACTTTTTGTGTGGTAAAGAATACAAAATTGCTTGACAACCAATACGCGCTCGTTTTGACGCGCTACTGTGATTTCACGAACTAACACAATCTACTTTTATTGTGTTAGTTCGTGATGTGAAAGACGATTTAAAAATTGGTGGAAACAGGTCTACCCCAGTTTTTAAACATTCAAAATTGTTGTTAATTGTGTTAATTCTCATTAACCGTTTCCAAGTTTAACGTCAAATGCACTTTTTTTGGTGTTTTAGAAAAAAAGTCAGTTGTACAGCATATTTAAAAAATGTTTTTCCTCAGGAGTAGTCTGGCTGTAAAATGGTGAATTGAACATTTAAAAACCCACAAACTGGTAGGCTCTGCCTTTTTCCAGCTAGACACAGAATCAAGACTATAAGGAGTAGCAAAAAGTAGGAAACGACGGTAAAACAGGAGGGGGGGGGGGCAACATAGAAAAATCGTCCTAAAATTTTCTCAAACTCAGGGGTCTTCTTATACGTGGATCACCTAATACGCGAGAATGTACAGTAACTAAACCAAAACAAATTTACTTAAAGATATTGGAACTGGATGACGAATTAAGTATTTTGCTACCCAGCTACAGCTTCAGTCAAATGGTTTAAAACTTCAGTATAAGAAATATATTTAATTTTATCAATGAAATTAAATAAATAAAATTTTCACACTTCTTTGCCGTTAATTGGAGATTAATTGAACCTTGTGCATTTGAAATAAATTAAAGTAGACTATGTTAAACTACATTTCATTTTGTTTCGTATATAAAAAAAAACCTGAAATCCATATAAAAAAAATACAAACTAATAAATAGTCAACACACTTCTAAGAATGATAAAAATAGTAATAATAACAATAAAAAAAATAACAAAAGCCACAATAGCATTACAAGAATAGTAACAACAACATGAATATAAGAGTGATTGATTGATTTACAGACTTCTGAGAAAGCCATATTTTTGCATAACTAGAAATCATTAACCACAAATTGTCCTATAAAAAAACTTTACTGCAACCAATAATAATCCAACATTCCTAGAGTACCACAGAATTTGGTCAGTGATAACTGTCACCATTGTACAACCACTAATTGAGAAATGCATCAGGGATTATGCGTCTTTACCCCCTTACACCCTAATTGTCTAATTGTGGTTTAAAGAGTATAATATTAATAGAAGCATGTCATAAATTGCCGTAACAAATCTGGCATTTTTTCAGAATATCATATTTTAACTGATTTTCATTGACAACCTGTAGGTGGTCAGGCGGAACCTATACACATACTTCTTCGTAAAATTTGCATAAAAAAGGAATATAAAAAGACTGACGGACTGAATGATTTTGAAATTGGACAAAAAATTGATTTAGTACTTGGATACAAACCTACTTTAGTAAATAAAGGGTACATTGTTTGTGCCGGACATTTTCATTCAACCCTATAAGCTTACCATGAATACTTATTACAAATTTCTCACCATTTTTAAAGGATGAGGACCTTTTATAAAATTGCTTTTACACACAGATTTATTGTATCTAGGCCGTTTCTGCTGGATTTTCTGGGTGTTTAACTTGGGACTGAGTTTGGTGTAGTGGAAATATTTTGCCCTACCTCATTGTCGGGGTTTCAATCCTATGCTGTGCATTTCGCTTTCTTATTTTTTTTTTTATTTGAACCATTTTTAACAAGGGCAAACCATCCAGCAGAAGCTAATCATCTAGGACCCTCAAATAATGTGTCCTAGAGCAAGGAACTTTGTCTACATTGCTTCAGTCTACCCAGTTGTATTAATGGGTACCAGCAAATAGCTGGGAGTAACCTGCAGTGGACAAGCTTCCCAACCAGGGGAAGCATCACTCTCTCATCGGCTTTACGATACCTAAACTGGAGATAAGCTCCAGCCCATATGAGCCCTGTGGCTCGGCAAGGATTCTCTTTTTTAGCTTGGGGAAAAGTAGTGAAAAATGTAGGAGCCCAGCAAAGATAAAGAAATAATATCAACATTGTGTAAAGTTGCAGTATTTGGTTTAGTTTTAGTACCCAGTCTCTACGTTTTACATTTTAACAGTGAGTTACTGTAAAGGATAAAAATGACCTAAGATACTTATGTATTTGATTTTTCAAATACAATACAAAAATAACTACTGGTAATATTATAAATATTAATATTGTATTTTTATGAGATTATAATAACTTGTGACTTCATGTAAGGGCCCTCTTACCTGACCCAAAAAAATAAATAAATAAAAAATAAATTTTAAAAAAAGGCCATTGCCCTGCATTTTTAAATGTAAGATTCTTTGCAAAAAAATCTCATAGCTGATGGGAGGGGGAGGGGGATTGGGAGAAGGGGATTGGGGGTAAGGGAGGCTAATGGGACACAAAGGTACACATCTAGATGTGTATAAGAGACAGTCTTTGCCGTTAATAGGGGATTGGGGGTAAGGGAGGCTAATGGGACACAAAGGTGAAGTGGGAGATTGCTGATAATGTGAGGAAGTATTAGCCCCCAAAATAATGTCATATGAGGTGATTTTTATCTACATGAGCATTTTTTTTCTTTGCTTTGACTGGGGGTCACAAGTTCTATTAGGGAGGGGTGTGTGCTCCCACTTGCCCTCCCATAGACACACCACTGGGTTAGTCGTAATGTGTTTGCCTTTCAAACTTAGGATTCTGGGTTTTAATCACACATTAACAGAATTAAACTCAGCTAGTTCCATCCACTTTATCTGACTTTACCTATTTTATTTATAACAAAATGTATTTTGTACTGGATATTATAGGTAATCTTTCCATAAAACTCCAGATAAACAAAAAAAAATCTTAAAAAGTTTATTCACTGTGAATTTAAGCAATATGAAAATACTATTCCAATATACCTGCATATTTGAGGATTAATGCTAAAAACAGTTGGTGAGAAATTTTAATGGATTTGGTTGACCATTAAATTGAAATATTTTAGATTCTGAACTATTTTAAGAACACTATGTAAATAAATAATAATAATATAGTGTACTATACCAACAGGAATTATATTTACATAATAAAGGATCCGTTACAGGTCCAGTGCTTGGTGTATGCCAAGTGTATAAATCAATAACAGTTTATTGACATAGTAGAGGATGTGTTCTATCTTGTGTGTATATAACCTGTAAAAATACTATTTCAATTTACTTTTTTATAATTAGATTTTATTAAGTATAGAGGTACAAAAAGGAATTTAAAATCTTATAAATTTAATATAGGTCTCCCTCTAATTAAAGACCCCTCCCCATAAAAACCACTTTTCTATGGTCCCAAATTACCAATTTGTCTTTTATCTTTCTTAATATTCTAATTCTGGCAAAAGACAAGCCAAGCCAGTCACTCGTCACAAATCGTGTTTCAGAGAAAATGGCCAAAACATGCTGGAATGTCAAATTTTTAAAAATATATTTTATTGCACTAAACTAACCTTTATGTATCTATACATCATGTTATGCTGTTATTTTCCCCATTTTTAATGTTAAACAACACTTTTTAAGGATTTGATAATAGTTTCTGCATGAGAAATGCCCGAAATCATAAACTTTGAAGGCTGATTTCTCATATATTGTTCTTCAAACAGCTGCATATTTAAATGCTTGTAACTTTTTTCCATTTTATAGCTCTTAGTCTACTCTTAAACCCTGTATTAATAACTCCAAATCGATTTTTGCGACGAGTGACTGGTTTGCTTGTCTTTGCCACATAGAGGCTAAAGCTCCCTAAGACCATAAGAACCCTGGTCCCAAAAGTGGTCTTTAATTGGAGGGAGACCTGTAGTGTATCTATTTTCATAGGGTAAAGACTGTATCAACAGTGTTTTCTTTCCCAAGACTAAGGAAGGTGTATAATAACCCCAGAAAACAAAGATTCAAAAATTATTATTGTTGAAATCTAGAAGCATGTTTACATGGGAGACCTGTAGTGTATCTATTTTCATAGGGTAAAGACTGTATCAACAGTGTTTTCTTTCCCAAGACTAAGGAAGGTGTATAATAACCCCAGAAAACAAAGATTCAAAAATTATAATTGTTGAAATCTAGAAGCATGTTTATATATATATTCCAATATTTAATCATTTTAAGAAATGATAGGCCAAATTAGGTAACTGTGTGTGAGTAAAATAATAATTATGTATAGTATACTAAAATATAAGTATTATTATGTATAAACTAGTTAATAAATAATAAGGGAATGTTAATAAATTGTGAAAAGGTATTAAAGCAAAACTAAACTATCCTGTTAATATAACTATTTATTAATGTAACATAATACAATAAGCAAAAGCCCTAGAGGAGAATTGCAAGGAAATTAGTTAACCTTTAAAAAAGAGTCAGTTGAAGACCTAAAGGTAAAATAAAATATTTGCCCTGGATAATTTGTATTAAAATTTCTCTTTTATGAGTTGCATGTATAAAAAGTATGTAAATACAACAGCATGAAGCCTATGCAGTATGATGTAATTCTAACATGTTATGAACGAATTGAAATGAAATTGCAGAATCGATGGTTTTGTGTAGTAGCTCTCAGCATCTTCATGTCTCATTAGTCAGAAGTCAAGTGGCAGTTTACGAGCAGTCACATGACCAAGTGTGTACAGTTGGTGTGATCATGTGACAAGAGTCTGTTGAAAATATTATCTGAATTTTGACTTTAAAAAACACATAAAGGTCTGTCCGCACTATCAAATTTTCTTTGTCAATGCCCATATATAGTCATGATGTGTCTATATATGGTCATGATGTGATGTCATCATGACCATATTTAGGCATGTCACATGGTTTTTGTCAAATAAAATTTGATCGTTTGGACACGGATTTAGCAACAAAAAAATTGTCAATTAATAAAAAGGCACTGGCTATTGTTACACCAGTCTTAACCAATTCCAATTGTAGGTTATTGCCCTAATCCAATTCATACATAATATCATCCAATTAGAATTGAGAATTGGTTTAGAACTAGTGTAACAATAGCCAATGCCTATTACATAAACTGAGTATGGTCAAAATGATGTGGTCAATGACCTATGACATAATAATGGCCTATGAGCTACTTATTTTTTGTTTAAAATTTTATTTCATTCTAGATATTATAAAAATATAAAAAATAATAAATAAAATTTATAATAAAACTGTTTATAAACATCATAAAATGCAATTGCCGTGAATAAAATGATAGGATGAGGTACCCCACATTTTACCGTAAACTACATTTTTTTATTATTATTTTTGAAATATTTGAATAAAAAAAATAAGTATTTGGTACAAATTATGAATTGCAATTATGTGAAATTTTCAATGACAACATCTGTGTCAATGTTCAACTGTAACAAAAAGGAAAGAAATTAACTGTGGCATTGAGTGTAGTTCACAAAATCAATTAATTGCCTTTGGCGTTCATAGTATTAGAAGGGATAGAAGTAAACGCTATATATAATAAAAATTATAAATAGATAATAGACAGTTTAATAATAAAACATATTTTAGTGTAATCCATAGTAATTTCTATGTAATCATTAGTTTATTACACTATTAAAATACCTTTGTCATTGGTACAAAATACTCTGGTGTTGAGCTGTTTTGAAGATGAAAAAATAACTGGAAGAAGCCACGATCAGAAATTTGGTGTTGTATTTCTGGGATTTTCTTTGGAGATTTTGTGGTACTTCACCATAAATTACATAGCCCACATATGATCAGATATGTTACTTTACTTTCCTGTAGTTGAAGAATATGTCATTCACAAGGCCCTATATAATTGATAGGATTACAAGATATGTTATCGGTTTGATAAATGTTTACCTAAAACATTTACTTTATCATTGGAGAACACGCTTAACAGTATCTACCACAGATATCTACTGTCCAAATATATAACTACAAGTCATTTACCAAAATTATTACATAAACTTTATTGGATAGGCGTATATGAATCGGTTTATCAGTATGTTTTATCTGATAAATCTGCAGGACCTAGATGGTAAGTCTTGATTCAAAACTCTTATAACGAAGATACTAGAGTGTACTATGTGCAATGCACCTTCACACCTTAGGGATAGCTTCATATTAAAAGAACCACAGTATAACACAATAGCAGCAGATGTTTTATATAGAAAAACCAAAAACTTAACACAAAAATGTACTTAACATACCATGGTGCTATTTTATGGAATAGTCTTAATGACAGTGTTTGAAATGCACCAAGTTTTGTCAAATTCAAACAGTTTATTTTTATCTTTATTTTTATATCTTGAATTTTAACAGTTTTACTCACCTTGTATACTGTACGATGATTTTTTTTAGTATTTATGTAATGTTTTTCTTAACTTTCTGTTTTTCATATTCAATTACTACATTTTATTTTGTATTAATTTTTCTACATTTTACACTTCAGTACTTTTATTCATGGCCTTGCACGGCCTTGATGAAATATACCCTTGGTTGAATCAAGGTTTCCGTGTTGAAATAAAGTATTTATTATCATTATTATTATTATTGTTATTATTATTATTACTATTATTATTATTATTATAAATGTGACTT
Organism: Anneissia japonica; assembly: GCF_011630105.1. NCBI lineage: Eukaryota > Metazoa > Echinodermata > Crinoidea > Comatulida > Comatulidae > Anneissia > Anneissia japonica. Next base: position 187,031 of record NW_022724919.1, read on the forward strand.
TTTTTATTTTATAACACCAATTCATTACTACATTCAATGAAATTTTTTTTAAAGCACTGTAGGTCTCATCTGAATTGGAAGTTTTTCAGAATGCCAACGAAATTAGGCCAACCCTCCGGCATGACCTCTTTGGAATCATAAAACAAACAAATAGGGGACAAATGTTAAAGAAATAGGTCTCTTTCTGACCTGTCCTAAAGGGTACAAAGAATTAATCAACCTGTGACATCATCAATGATGCCAATGGGGCTGAACTCTTTTCAAAAATTGTATAGTGGTTAACAACCTAATATTGAGTGATTGCAGAAAAATCTTTGTTTAGTTTGTATGCGACAATATTTTAATACATGAACATGATGGTTATGGAAATCATTGGATCTGAGATTAACAACAATAGAAACAACATCAAAAGACAAACAACAACAAGAACATCAACAATATTCACTACAATTTAACTACAACAATAATATCAACAATTCGTAAACCAGTTGTACATTCCCAGATTCTCTCGATCTTGTTTCTCATTCTCTTCTTTCAATTTCCTACAACTTAGAGCCCAATCACACTTACTATACAAGCCAAGGGACACCGTAAGTACGGTGGACTCAAAACGACTGTTCAGTTCGCGATTAGTAAAGTCGGCTCAGGGTCGCAGTGCGACCGTTCACAATTCCTCCTTTATGCCAGCTACTGTAAACACTTTACCAAACAAATATATTTAATTTGAATAAGAACACATTTTATATGAACACTGAGGCTAAAATTGCTTAAAAAATTAAAAATTAAGAGCCAATTGAGACTGAAGTAAAATGTCAAATGTTTTTTTTTTTTTTATAATTGGTATTATTTGCAGTTATAATACCTATTAAAAAAAACATTTGACATATACTGCTGTACAATAATAATTTCCTATCTTTGAAAAGTGTATAAAAATAAGAACAAAATAAGAATATTTTTCTGAAATCGGCAAAAAAATAAGAACACTGAATCTGGGAAAAAGTTTTACTGTTTCTTATAAAAAAAAAAGTGTATATGTTTGGAAAAAACATTAGATACTGTACTTCAATAATTTGAATAATACTTTTTTGTGTGTCTTTGGAAAGTAATTGTGTAATACATCAGGTATGATGAAAAACAAGAAAAAATTGCACCAGGTGAAGAGATGGCACAATGACAGATTACATGAGACATGTGAACAGGTTGGTACATTATGGAATGTTGTCAACATAAATGTATTGCAATGTTGAACAAAATGAGCATTGAATCTCAAGATCGAATGGAAACATCCAACATGACATCATGTACAAGTAAACCAAACAGACCAAACAAACGCACCAATTGCGGTCACATGACAAAGATAATTTATTACCTATCACTCTGTAAAAATCTGTTAGACAAAACATAAAATCTTGAGGTTTTGAAAAATCAAAGGGTAATATACCAGAATGGCGCACCAAGTAGAATGATACACCAAGTAGAATGACACTTTTATCGGCCCTGGGCCGCCTTACCTACATCTGACTCAAAACGAACGTTATGTTCGTAGTTAGTATATTAAGTAGGCCCAGGGTCGCACTGCAAACGTTCACACTTCCTCCTTCCCACCCAATTTTTGTGTGAAATGTTATGGTCAAAATTGACTACTTCAAGGTGATCTTGGCAGCTAATGTTCAGTTTACAGTAGGTTCAGATATGAAGATGAGTTGGCCTAGGTCTGGCATTGTGGGACCTGAACCGGCTTCAAAGTCGGATCAAATCTGGGTCCCCTTTGGGCCGGCTTAAAATTTAATAATTGTTCACACTTTCAAAAATGTGACACTGAGGCAGTTTTTAACTGTTATAAGAGTGATTGAGCTCTTAAACGACAGAGCTTGGCCCAAAAGTAAATCATTGCGAAGAACCTTGACTACTGAAAAGTAGGCCTAGGCCTATAGCCTATACTACAAGCCCTGTAAATTTAAAAACCTTGAATAAAAGGCCATTAAAATATTAATGTAATTATTTTGATTAAATGGTTAAATGATAGTTTATTTTCTCATGACCTTTTTAATTCATAAATTATAAGCCTGTTAAAAAATCCATACTGTTTCTCAATATATATCTATGCTATGCAGTACAACAAGAATGCTTAATTGTGGTTGCGAAAGAATTAAAAAATACTGAACTGTCAACTAAGTTTGGAATTTAATACCTCAATCAACTTGATAATTCATAAAGGAACAGAAAGTTAAATGCTGTTTAGAAAGGCGTTGCCATGGTACATAATTGATATTTTTAGTTATTGCTATTTGGTATTAATGTTTACATATAGCAAAAGTACTGACATTTTAGTTTACTGCCAACTTGATAGAAATATGTGGCCATTTTGTTTTATTGCTATTTTGCTAGAAGTGTTTCCTTTGTGGTATTGAAGTGTTGTCATTTTGAGAAGTGCTGGCATTTTGTTTTATTGCTATTTTGCTACAAAAACATTAATATTTCTGTTTTATTTCCATTTTGGTTTACTGCCATTTTGACCTTTTTCCAAACTAGGACTATTATAACCACAAATACTTTAGTTCTATTAGTTGATTGCAATTTGAAAATAAAAGTTATATGCTACAGTATAATATGTTTGTCATTTTAGTCTTTGAGCAAGACACTTTATTAACATTCATCACTTATATAAAGTGGGTACCTGGTAGAATCTACTGAAATACCAAGTGCTGATTCTAAATGACTTAAAATGGTACTCTCCCAGAAAGCTGAGGATGTGTGGTTAAGAAGTGGTTTGGCATAGCGGGGAAAGGTTTGGTTTCCAAATCTCGAGGTCGGGGGATTTCGCTCGTGTCCTTGAGCAATTAGGCACTTTATCTGCATTGCTCTCCACCCAGGGGGGTATAAGTGGGTACCTAAGGAAGCTCGAGTGCAAAATGCGCTGATATATTTCATGCAGCAAACTATGGAAATTCTCCCATAGGCATCATTCCAATGACTGGGGTATTAATGTGGAAAAGTGCTCTGAGAATTAGTTGTATAGAGTGCTAAAAACCTGCATATCACTATTATTATTATTATTTTATTATTATTATGTGCGTAGGTGGTTATTCAGTGACCGGGGTGAAATATACATAAATTGCATAGAGCTGTTACAGCTGATTGCAATATGCACTATACAATGGCCCACTATCCTTACTCTGGATCCTAAACAAATCTTCTAAGGCCCTGTCTAGGCTATCAAATTTGATTGGACAAAAACATGACATGCCTAAATATGGTCATGATGACATCACATCATGACCATATATAGGCACATCATGACTATATATGGGCATACTGATAGGGTGGACAGAACTTTTAATTTCCAATAGATCATTCCTCTTCTATAACTGAATTGGAGATGTCATCTGCTTTTCAAAATACTTGCCCTCCAATACCATAGTCAAATCATATTATTATTTAAGTTGAAATTCTGTAGGTCAAATTGTGCAAGTTAAACTACAGAAATGTTGTGATTTAGATTTAAGACTTTAATTTTTTCTTCATCCACGTATATGTAATTTGATTTCTGTATTGGGGAGGGGAGGCTACAGCTGAATGGTAGTAGTGCATTGCGCATTGCATGACTAACTTATTTAGTCCCGCCCCCCCCCATCCCCCTCATATCTCTCGGTGGGGAAGCAGTTTGAAGCAGGGAAAATTGTTTGGTTCCCCAACCTCGAGGTCGGGGTTTCAATCCTTCGCTGTGCATTTTGCTTGCGTCCTTGAGCAAGGCACTTTATCTACATTGCTTTAGTCTACCCAGCTGTATCAATGGGTACCAGCAAACTGCAGGGAGTAACCTGTGGTGGACTAGTGTCCCACCCAGGGGGAGTATCGCACTCTCATCTGCTTCATGCTACACAAACTGAGTTCCAGCCCTACGAGCCATCCCAAGACTCGGCAATGATTTACTTTTTTTACTTAATTACTCATCTCGGTGATATTATTTATGCCTATTTTATTCATGCTTATATTGTGTACGATGTGGAAATAAAGATTCTGATTTTGCTTGCCAATAACATTACAATTAAATCAAATTAAATTGCTACACCTAACTGAATGAAAGAAGAGAAGTTTCAGGGAATGGAGGAAGATGGAAATTGTACCAATAACCAGGGATCAGTAATGTACCATTTAATATTTTTTTATCTCTATTATAATCATTTATATCGGCTGAAGAAGCTCCTGTATATCAATAGTGAAAGCTTGTGAAATATGTCAACATGTTGTTCAAATATTTATTACTACTTCTAAATTTGGATGAAAGATTACTATGTAAAGATGTTATTTTGAAATAACACATGAAAGGCTAGGCTCCGGAGGGAAAATAAAATGACTGATATGTTGTACGACTAATTTTTGTACGACACAGCTGGAGGGAAAAGTAGCATAACAACCCTTTTTCCTCCTGTTTCTTTAGTTTTTAATTATTAAAAAATATGTATCTAATTAACCGTTTGTCGTCGAATAACCTTATTTGAGAATAATCAGCTGTACAACAAGTTTGTTTTTCTTGCCAAAACTAGGCTTTAAGCTTGAAACTCTGATATGTTCAATTAAAAAATCCATATGAATGCCAAAATATATCAATATTATTATTATAGGTATTTGCCAATTACTAATACAATAATATAAAATTATATTTTATTGTCTAAAAAAAATGGAATTCATTGAAAAAAGGCTGGAATTTTCAAGGATTTAACTATTTGATTTATTAGACAAGGGTGAACATGTGCTGTATATAATAGCAGCCTTGATCATAAAACTCAGACAGCAGAAATTTCCAATCTTCAAAATATGCTAGTAATCAGATAAAATTACAAACTTACAACCGTTGCTCCAATTATGAAAACGAGGCTTAGGAGACGCTACTTAGAACAAAGTTAGTCTAGAATTCTTTATATGAATGTGCTTGAACTAAATCCCAAGCTTCTGAATCAAATCACAGGGTGCAACCACATCCCACAGTTCTACAACCAAAGTCCTGGGTTCTAGAATCAAAGCACAGGGTGTTGAAACCAAATCTCAGGGTTATAGTAACCAAATCCCAGGGTCTTAGAATCAAATTCAAGGGTTCAGAATCAAATCCTAGGGTTCTAGTATCAAATCCTACGTTCTTAGAACCAAATCCCAGGGTAAAAAATACAAATCCCAGGATCCTATAGAATCAAATCCCTATATACACGTCAAGGCTCACACATTCGGCGTGAGACTCGCGTATTCGAGGTCTGCCTCACGCTCCCACACATAAATGTAAATATGTAAGTACTGCTTAATAATCAAAAATATATGTATAATGTCTGTCTCTTATACACATCTAGATGTGTATAAGAGACAGAAGGTGATCTTGGCAGCTAATGTTCAGTTTACAGTAGGTTCAGATATGAAGATGAGTTGGCCTAGGTCTGGCATTGTGGGACCTGAACCGGCTTCAAAGTCGGATCAAATCTGGGTCCCCTTTGGGCCGGCTTAAAATTTAATAATTGTTCACACTTTCAAAAATGTGACACTGAGGCAGTTTTTAACTGTTTGGCCAAAACTTCCACCGTTTCTCTAGGTGTATCCCCTGGTCACAACTGGTCTTCACTGAAAAAAAAGAACATTGACTATAAAAGTTTTATATCGAAGAGACAAAATTTTAGGTGTTAGCTGGCAGTTTAAGGCATGCAAGGAGACGATCATAGAGGATTAGACACTGCATTATTAAAAAAATATGATGGTTGTTTAAAGTTACGTAGTTGATTCAAACACTAATTAAAGTAATCCGTTCCTTTCAAAGTTGCATGCATAAGAACATCTGTGTATTAAATGCAATGTAAAGGGGGGGGGGGAGAGTAGGGGGAGGGATGACTAAAGTTCCTGTAGCCTAATTTTTTTGGTAAAAGTGTATACAAAATTCTTTAAAAAAAAATATTGTATCATTTGAATGTGTGGTATATTTTGGTCAAATGAATTATAGATAAAATGAACAACAGGGCATAATACACAATATCTAAATTGCTTATTGTATGTGAAAAACTCTGGCAAAACCAACCGTTTCTCAAAAAATTTCAAAATTGAGGTTTTGGTATTTTCATATCCTTCATGAATTCTTCCTTACAACAGTGTTTATTTAATGGAAATTGGTTACGTATTACCAAAGTATATATATTGATATCAGCCATATAGGCTTTGAGAAAATAGCTTTCAAAAGATTTAAAATTCAATAAAGTTTATCAATATTAAATTGTATTTTTTAATTATTTAAATAACTATTTTTAATATTGCGTATTATGCCCTGTAAGATTTGGTGATATTTTGCAGAAATTTTCTTCAATTTATCTTCTCTTAAAAAATGCAAAAACCTGATAATGTTCAAAATCCTAATTTCACAAACGTTTGGGTGCTTGTGCGAAATCAGAAATTGCGACAAATGGCAGGTTTTGCCAGAGCCAGCCATGCATACGCTATTTTAAGTAACTTTTTTAATGCTTTCAATTGAAAGTCAGAACAAAAAATTACCTACCTAAAATATGGAATAAAAAATCTAAGGTCAGAGTTCAAATTCATAATTACTCTACATATAAGGTCATATTTTTTTTAATATCAATGAAACTCTGAAAGTCTGAAAGTAATAAAACCATAAACTCTATAAAGTATAATATTGGGATATATACTGCTAACACTAACAATATATGTCGAACATTTCAAAGTTAAAAAATATTAGCCGGTAACGAAAATCAAAGGTCACTGCTCTGTAATTCTACCGAACATTATATTTATATATTTGACGCACACTCCCAAACACTGTTAATAAGACGACTATTCACCAGGTACCTGTTACTATGACAACTATACACCAGGTACTTCTGTAAGACAGTTAACCTAGAAAATTCTGCTGTATTATATTTCTTCTCAAGTACAATTTTAGAATGTACAAATTCTTTAGCCCCCTAATTAAAGGAAATTAACTACATAGTAAGAATAGATAATTCATTCAATGCTTGGTAAACCAGAGCCAGTTCCGACCTTTCAACATATGCATACCAAAAAGCCTAGATTTTCCAAACATGCATAACACTATCAGATTCTCTCAACAAAAGATAGATTTATTTTTTATAATTAATTCTTTTATTATAAGCTTAATCTGTTTTTCTTTATCTACATCTAAGATTTTTTATTCTCGACTATAAAGGAGATTTTTGACATATGATGTAATGTGCTAAACATTTATTTTAAAAAACACATTCAAAGATACATACTCGGTAGACTAAAACCCAACAATACATTTTAGATATAGTACGGTATAAATTTGTATTTGGAGGCAGTTTTCTTCAGTGGAAATGGTTTGGTTTCCCAACCTCAAGGTTAGAACTTCAATCCTTTGCTGTGCATTTCGCTTGTGTCCTTGAGCAAGGCGCTTTATCTAGATTGCTTCAGTCTACCCTGTCGTATCAGTGGGTTCAGCAAATTGCTGGGTGTAACATGCAGTGGACCAGCGTTCTACCCAGGTAGAGCATATCACTCTCATACACTTCACGCTACATGGAACCGGGGATAAGCTTCTTCAAGCCTACTGATGGTAAAAACTTCTGTAAAGGTGATTAACTTTATTTGCCCGATTACATACTATTAGGACCAGTGGCCAGAGAAGGTGCATACCCTCTCGCCAGATAAATCTGAGCAAAATAATGTCTCTTTGAAGTGGTTAAAAAATCACCTCATGTCATTACAATGAGTGTGATTCCCTTAAAAAATGTTATTTTGATTGCCAATCCCAAATATTGTGGACAAAAAACACAATTTACGGCAATCCTAAACCATAAAATCTCTCCCTATGAACCCCACTATGGATTTTACTCCTGGACCTTAACAAGGCTCTACTTAGTTTAGACCTCCTAATAGAACCATTGGACCTCCTATTGGACTCATTGGACCATGTGCTGGCAAACTTCTGTAGCCTCTACTGCCAGGTACTCATGGTGGAGGGTGTCTTACTCATGGTGGAGGGTGTCTTACCCATGGACACAAGCAATAAGACCACCTCAGATTCAAACTTACACTTTTTAATCAAAAGTCAGGAGCTTTGACGCTGTGCCACACAGTTCCACATAAATAATTATATAAGTTATAGGTAAATAATTGTAATAATACCAAAACATTCTACTAGGTACCCATTTGTACTCCTGCGTAGAGAGACAAACATAGATAAAAGTGCCTTTGCCCAAGGACACAAGCGAATTGAACAGACAATTTCAAATCCTTGACTGGGAGTTGAAGCCACCACCGATGGGCCAACTATTTCTCTGAAGAAGATAATTTTAAAATGAAAAATAAAAATTCTGTTGATGGATCGACATCCTGTCATTGAAACCCAAACTTTTCAAAACCTGGTCACTTAACACCAGACCAGGATACCTGACCTGACAAGCTGGAGTTTCATATGAGCACTACCAGTATCAATACACATTGATGAAATTGAGACTTATTGTGGATGTGTTTACAGTATACATCTAGCTAAGACAAAGTGTCTGTAATTTGCATATATATGCAAAGCAAATAATTACACAATACCAAGATTAACATGTATATTTGACTGATCACTGACCTGTCATTACTGAGAAAATGTAGCACACTATTACCATAACTCACAAATATTTATACTGTACCTGATTAGTACTTACAATATCATTATTTAATATTAACATAACTAACACATATTTATAATGTGCCTGATAGTATAGTATAGTTTTATCATTATTTAATAATAATGATAATAGTACTAGTAGTAGTAATAATTGGGATGGAGATGTTTCTTTCATTTCATTTCATTTCATTTATTTGCCTCAAAAACATTAAAATTTACAAAAACTGAAATACAGATAAGAAACAAGCACAAAAGAACACGAGGCAGGAACACCTCAGGAATAGGGGCCCTTTAATAACAAAAAACAAATTCTTTACAATATAAAATTTTGCTTAAAGAGCCCTGTAAAATATTTAAAAATAACTCCACAGAGCATCTGATGGAGTCTAACTTACAGTTACTGACAACATAATACAGTATTTCTATACTAAATTTTCAATGCAATATATTTCACACTTGGTTTATCTTTAGACCACAAAAAATTAATTGCTACAGTAGTTTCATATCCCCACCCTCTTCAAATTTTGAAACCTCATGAAATTATTCACTACTTGCTATTTTTGCAAAAACAGCATTATTTTTCTATGAAAAATAAAAATTAACAATTTGTATTATTTACCAGCCACTAGTAGGATAGTAATAGTAAATACCCTCACCAAAAAATTATTTTAAATCCTGGATGTGAAATTAAAAATTCGGCCTTACTTAAAATTGCTATCTGAGGCACAATTGTATAACCACTACATCAGGAAATTAAACCGTCATGGAATGACGTCCCATATAATAATTTCAAAATGCGGTTTAGGGCGCGTTCGAGCTCTACACAAGAGCTGTATTCTGTAGAGTTTTCCAGATAATTGCACAGAATTTCTTAACGGCAGGACCACCGTTGGAGCAAACATGAAGGTGTTCCTGAATAACGAAATTAACAACTCCTTGTAGTTACAGTACTGTATGGTCACCAATACAAATTTAGAACACTTATCCCATTAAACTATTCTTTATCTAGGTTACAGAATTCTCTCCAGCAATTTACAGCCAAAAGTATAGCGGTTAATCCAGATGGTAAGGTAATCATGAATCCAGTTTTCGGTAAAGTATGCAATATACAGAATAATGCACAAAATGCACAGAATATTTATTGCTTCAATGGGCCCATAGGGACTAGAGTTGTTTAGTATTAGTTGTGAGAATTTACTTGATAGGATTCGAACCCCGGATCCTAGAATTGAAAGCCAGGTGCTGTACTTGTTTCAATCTGTCCTGCAAGTATTAAAGCTGTAGCATGTTGGTTGTGGTGCCTGCCTGCTAATTATAAAGTTCTGTGTTCAAATCCTATGACAACAGGGTTTCTTCACCTAACTGAAGAAAGTTCAACTTTACAAGACTCGTAGAGAATAAATTTATTAGCATCTTTCCATTCTGAACTAGTCTTTGGTACTTGCTGTCGGATGTGAAGGACACATTTTTGAAAACGTAAAAAAATAAATAAATAAAATAAAATAATAAAATATTAGTGTGAGGGCTTGTAATCAGGGAAAATTTGTTGAGACATATCTACCTCAGAATGTCCGTACTAATGAAACAAAATATTGTTTATTGCACTAAAATAAAACATTACTCATAAGTTGGGGTTGGCTTATAAACAAGGAAATATGGTACTTATACCAAGCAATAACCTTTGAGTACATCATTACTTAGTGACATGCTATTATGGACTGTTCTCATTTTAGTTTCGTTCACGTTTTTCTTCATAATTTTTACCATATTTTACTGTTATACTTTTATTTAAGTCTACGCAGGATGTGAATACATTTTAAATTTAGATTGTACTGTAGAACTGTTTAATCAATAATCCAAGCACAATTTGACGTAAACTTTACTGCGAGTTTTCGCCAAATGAAACTATTCAAATATTTTATCAATTTAGAGTTTGTCCCAGCTTTGTATCTATCTGAGTGACACCAGGTTTTCTATTTAACTAAATAAATTATTATTATTATTATTATTATCATTATTATCATTATTATTATTATTATTATTACAGTATTATTATTTTTAATTAATTAAAATTAATTTTGTAATTACAAAAATACAGTTCTTATTACAACAATCTCAGCAGTGAAAATCCACTATTTATTTTAAATAATAAATACAGTTGGTTACAGATCCGACATTACTAAATAAACAAAATAGATATAGGCATACTAACCATAAGACATTTTAAAACATTTGTCCCTATTTATTTTACTATAACAAATGTTTTATTCATAAATTCTGTAGTACAAATTTGGTACTTTGACTTCAAAATGGTTGGACTTAATCCAGGTATTTAATTCTTCATTTGTTTATATAGTACTATACTACTATACTAAAAATTCACTCTAAACTTGATATGAACTTTTAGCCTGAAACACTGAGCTAATTTCAAGAAATTCCATAGTACAGTACTTCTAGTAGACTAAACTGTAACCAGTCCACTGGGGAACAAAATAAATTGACCCAGGCTCAGCTTTTATGGTTCATGTAATTAGGTTTTAAACTTTTCTTGTAAAGGTAGATAAGTTGATGTGTGGTTCCAATACTGGTTTTGTGAAGAGTCGGTGGGAATTCTTTAATTGCAATACCAAAGTATGGATGTTTCTATTTTATTAGGAATAGTATGGTATTAAGATTAAGCCCAGTATGACACACATCATGTTTCAATTCTGATTGTGCTCCTGTACCATATATATAAAAGCAGATTATTATTATTAGGATACCATGGTCAATTTGTTTTGTTAATTACAAAATACAGAAAAATGGTCAGGAGGAAGAAAGGGGGAGGGTGTGGAGGAAGGGGGGGGGGGGGCTGTAGAGGAGCTGTTTCAGTAAATGAATCATATAACCATGAGTCATATAACCATGATTCTGATTGGATAATGATCAATGTAATAAAATGATTACAATTACATACTCTTGAGTAGATGGGCCAATCAGGGATGATAATAATCAAGATTTAATCTTATCAATATCAATCAATATCATTTGAGCAATTTGAGTGGTCAAGCAGTTAAGGTAGGAGTGCAAATATACCAAAAAATTGGCACTGGTTCGGACACAGCAAGTTATTATATCAAGTACGACGGTGCTTTGCTATTAACAAATTTATTGAAAATATGGCACTTTTAGGACAGTTTCATTATGTGTACAGTTTAGTAGTGTATCGAAGCTACTCTAATCGAAGTTTGATCAAACATACTCTGTGGAATCTGACAAACAAATCCTTGATAGCGTGCAAAGGCTAAACAAATTAAACAAAATACAATTGGTACATTTTTTATTAGCAAAATTATTGAAAATACTACTGGTAGTTTTTGCTACAGTAATATTTTATGACAACCTTCATAATTTGTATAGAATGACGCAACCTTCCCCTTTCTGGCAAATTAATTTTATTACTGTTTTAACCAAATGTAACGCAAATCAGCAATAAAAAGATATATACATTTTTGCGAAAAGTACACTGCAACCAAGGGATTTGAACCTAAGTCTTCTGATCACTGTTTGGATGCTCTACCAACTGAGATAGTGTATATGGTTAGAGTAGCTAGATATTCCTTGGCCTTTCTCATTCTTATGGATTCCACACACAATAGTTATCATAAAAGTTTTTTATAATTATTAACTTTGGAATAGAGAAATTCCTCCATCAGTTTAAAAAATATTCATTATTGATAATGAATAATATATGTAATTTCTATCAGGACTCGAACTTAAAGGCCTTCCCATCCTTATTAACAATTGGCTACATAACAAGTGAGCTAATCTTCACAAGATTATTTTTTTTATACGAATTACAGAAATATAATCTTATAGTATTTTTAACCTTTTAATGCTGTACTACCATACTAAGGCAAGAGGATGTGGTAAAAGCTGGTAATGTGAGGTTAAGCGGGATTAACCCTTATTCCAATATCAGCCGGAAAGATTTTCCTTATCTTTATCTTAGGTCTGTGCTGTGGTTTGGTAGTTGAATAATCTATGCTCCCACCCCCTTCTAATTCCATGGTCTTTGGGTTCGATCATTTAGCAAGTTAGAGCGTGTTTCTATCATCAGGAAGCTTTCAATTTGCGCGATGATGCCACGCTAGAATGGATTCACTCATGCGTGACCGTCCTACCGGGTGTCCTACGTTCTCTGCATATGTAGATTTGGCCAGATCGCGTCCTAGATTCAACACGACCGCAAGAACTCTACATTCGCGCATGCGCAGATTGATTTTATGTGACGTCATTACGTTCTATACATCCTACTCTCGTCATGCAATCGAAAGTTCCCTATTAACCAATCGCTGGCACTCCTATCAGGGATATATGAGCGCCACCACTGATTCTGGTCCACTTCCCTTCCCTGTCCAATACAGGTACAGTTCAGTACTATCCCAATTGGCCATGTGTCTTCAGTAGAAGACAGCTCAGTAAACAACAATATGTTGGGATGCTTGGGTGAATAAGGTGAGAGGATGTGTATTTGTGTGTCTGTTTACATTCTGTGTACTATATCAACAATTCAAATAAAAACAATTTAAAACTTTTGGCTTTTGTATAATCTCACTATACCTCCATGATCTGACCTAATTCTCATACACTAACAATATTGGTGTTGAGACTAGAGCCTGGCATTGTGCCAAGTAGTATATACTTCCCATCATTGGAATTTTTAAGTTTGCTTGAAAGATTTGAGTTTTCAAAATACACATTTTAAAAGCATTCTTTTAGTGAAGTACTGTAGATGAAAAATCAGCATTGCATATGCATACCACCTATTCAAATAGGGAATGGTCCACATTTTTAAGGCAGTCAGGAATGCACTGAATATGAAATTTGTTATTTTAAAAGGAATTTTAAATCTTTACATTTCAATCAACATTTTAACCAGCAATCTACTGCTTGGGCACTAAAGTATACCAAAGTATTCAACAAAATTGAAACTGTGATTCAACCGATTCTTCCCCCTTTATCCCAGTTGATCCACATTTGTACAATCATGGGTATGCCCTGAGGGGTTGTACAGGTATGTCATTATCAATTCAGTCTTTGGGTTAACAGATTTGATGATGAAGAGTTTAATGTTCAGTTTCAAATTTTTAATAAAACATTAAAATAAACGTCTCCATTTTCTCATTACTAGATAAAACACGAAGAGAATAAAACATGAAAGTTTACCCAAAGATTATTTTCATGAAACAATAACAAATTATTAACGTAGCTAAATGAATCCATAGGAAATTTCTTTTCTTGGTTTCTCTTTGTAACTGCATGATGAGTCTGGGAAAATGAAAATTAACGGATACATTTGTTCGATTAAAGGGCTTGCCTGGAGGTCAGAGCACAAGTTCAAAGTCATTGTGTAGCCAGAAAGGAAGTGTTAAGGAACAAGATAAACAACTAGATTGAAATATCAAGAACAATTTAAAGAATCACTGATCCTATCTTCACAGCCCTGAATAACAACAATACTATATTTTGACTTTGTGATTTATCAAGTACAGTGTGATCTGAATTTAATATATAATTATAATATTTAATTACTAAAATACGATATACTTTATTCATCCAGTAAAGAAATTCACTCATAATTTATATGAAGCTTTACTTAACAATATTTTCCTTTAAAAAATTAAACTTAAAGTCAGGCTATGGAAGAGAAACAAGAGTGACCACTTACCGGTCCGCATGTTAAACTGAGGTTACCTCTACTCAGCGTTTAACGCTTTATGTATGCACCTTTAAAACGAGGCTTTTTGTTGACACTATTAAATCACGCTTAAATCATAGACGAAATATCCTCTATGCTTAAATACAAGTACACAGTGGTGCAATTTATTATATTGGGTTTGCGGCAAGGGGTCATAATAAAAATAATTTAAAGAAAATTCAAAAATGCCTTGAAATTGAAAAAAATAATGTAAATTGAATACCAAGACGTGATTCGAACTCACTTTTGATTCTTTAGAACACATCCTTAACTGATCGCACCATCCCTGCGACGTGCCCTATTAATGGTAATAGCAGTAATGTACAGTGCTTGCTGAAACCTCTGTTTTGTTTTGAAGGTGTAGGGGAACCCTGGGTTCAAACTTTAAAAAAGGGCCATGAACGTTTGTTGGAAATAACCTCCAGTTATAGTGTACAAATTTTCTTGCATGTCTGTTCAAAACTGGCAGCACTGTATGCTTTTGAAGTTTGGTTGGTAATACAGTACCAACAACAACAGCAGTAAGGTTCTGGTGTCCACCTTGCATGGACCAAAAATATTTGATATGTTACTAATTGATTTTTCTAAGTGAGATAAAGATTTTTGAATATTTAAAAACTGGGGGAAGTGCAGTATTTAAATCACCCTTTTCATGTCTTACAAAAATCAGTTGTACAACATAAAAAAAATTGTTTTACCCACAGAGCCTGACTGTAACTCTGGCAATACTCCACTAAATTCCTAGTGACCTATGTACACAAACAACTGCCGTTTAATTGGTCCATTCTCTTTGCTTTCTCTTTTTATATTTCCTGAAAGCACTGTGGTATATTTAGTATAACAATATCAACAAGTGTATCTATTTTTATATATTTAATTTATTAAGTGTTCAATATAATAGGTTTGAATTTAGATTTTATTAAAGAATACCTAAGTGATATAATTCTCTCTTTTATAGTTGAAACTGTATACATCAAAACTAATTACTAGAATATGAATATTAAGGTGCTAATTAAAGGCAAGATGGTGACAATTTAACATGACAATATAAATATTAGGCTATATTGTTTATCTAGAGCACACCATTTGTTGACATAGCTTATCATCAGTTGTGTTGACATTGTATAAATTTCAACACTGTTGCTGTCCAGGGGTATTTAAATACCTTAGGTCACTTGCACTGTTTTTCCCAGGTCAGCTTTTAATGTCAGTCATTGAGGATAGTATTGCTTAACTACAGTACATCCATATTGACCAGAGTGGATTGGATAATGTGGGTCAAAGCCCAGCAAGGCTGGTTCACATGAGAGTGTTAGGCTGTTGAAAGTACATAGCTCCAATCAGCTAGTGATGAAAGCATGTTAACAATCTACGGAATTAATATATCCTCACTTGATATTAATTTGCATTTCAGCTATTAGTTTCTTTCCGTCATTCAATATTTCCCAGCCAGACTAAACCCACCAATATTCTTGTTCCCCCTTCTGTACCTCCTCTAGTTCTAAATTCTTAATGCTGCTCAAATAACATAGTACTGTAGTCAATCATTAATAAACTCTAGTTAAAGTAGAACTTTTGGAAAAAAAAAATGGATTTTAGAATCAGAATGTTGTTTTACTGCAGCTCATAAAAAAATGGGAACTTTTTAAGCACCGGAATTACTAAAAAAAAAAAAAGACCACCTTAAATTTGTCCCTGTGTATCCCACTTTCTCCCAGCTATTCTTCTCTCTTTCATGCCTAATCATTTCCCAACTCTAATTATAGTTTCCTTCATTTTTATATAGTACTGTATTGCAAATTTCTCCTATTCCTTACATTCTAGTACGTATTAGGCCCTGTAGATCCTGGTGGATATTTTTGCCATCTGATCATTTATTGACCCTGGGATCAATTCCGACTAAAACCTGAAAAATAGGATCATTCCTGGAAAAAAATATTAAAAAAATACAATTCCACTACTTATCCTAATAAAGGCACTTTGCAGAACATCACACAGTATTTAATGAGGTGAAGGCACTTGCTGTTGGGTCATAATGGCTCATAAAAAAAAATATATAATTTTGAAATATGTTTTCTTTTTTGCTTTTTCATTCGCCAGTGATATCAAGTTTTCTCCTCCTTGTCAAAAGCATCTCTGTAATTTAAATTACTAACTCACTGTCTAGCATAATTGATGACACTGATATGTATAGTAGTTATTAGTCAATCTGATAGGTACAGTAATTATTCATTGACAGAAGCTAAATTTGTTGCAATAAACAATCAAACACTCAATTCAACAGATGAATTCTGATAATGGCAAGACAAGCCAGGAGGAGGGGGGGGGGGTTTACAGTGCCTGAGCACCATTTCCCTCTCCACTTTTTGTTCAAACATGAAAAAAAATTATGCAAACCAATTTAGTTATATACATAGTCTAAAGAGTGGATACTTAACTGGTTTAAATGACTGGAGAAACTAATTGCCTATTCACCCCAGAAGAGAACAACCCTCGAAATAAAAATGGTAAAGTCGGCCTTGGCGACAAGCTCAAGCGATCCCGCAAACCACGCCTCATTCTGTTTTGAAAGATTATACAGTTAATGTCTCTCGAATCTCCCGACTTTTTGTATAATCTAAAGTTGGATACCGTATACACTTTGCTGAGTACCTTTGACCATGCTGCTATCGTGGCCCACGACCCATCCCCGATTATATAACCATAAGGACCTGTGTCATTCACACAGGCTGTGACAGGCTGTGCAGTCAGGGTTCCCTGTCAGGTTTGTGTGCGATGGAAGCTTTCGCAGTTTGTCACTATGCTGCCACAGCTCTCAAAGCCTACTGCGGTTGCAGCTCTACACATTGTGTCGTCAGTCGTTTGCACTGCCTTTGTGCACCACGCAACAACTTGTAGTCCTCCGGGGTTACCGGGGTGCGTGGCCCTTCTAACGCGAATATGCCAAGAGTTGGGCTAACTCCCGAAATCCTGGTGATGATTTAAGCGGTTGTGCAGGCAGATTTGCCTGAAGTAATCGACAATAGTAAATTAATGGAAATAAATGGCAAATACTGTAAGTTACTTTAGACATACAACTAATATATATGGTGCAGTCATAGCCATTGATACGAATTATACAGTTAACGTCTCTCGAATCTCCCGACTTTTTGTATAATCTAAAGTTGGACACAGTATACACTTTGCTGAGTACCTTTGACCATGCTGCTATCGTGGCCCACGACCCATCCCCGATTATATAACCATAAGGACCTGTGTCATTCACACAGGCTGTGACAGGCTGTGCAGTCAGGGTTCCCTGTCAGGTTTGTGTGCGATGGAAGCTTTCGCAGTTTGTCACTATGCTGCCACAGCTCTCAAAACCTACTGCGGTTGCAGCTCTACACATTGTGTCGTCAGTCGTTTGCACTGCCTTTGTGCACCACGCAACAACTTGTAGTCCTCCGGGGTTACCGGGGTGCGTGGCCCTTCTAACGCGAATATGCCAAGAGTTGGGCCAACTCCCGAAATCCTGGTGATGATTTAAGCGGTTGTGCAGGCAGATTTGCCTGAAGTAATAGACAATAGTAAATTAATGGAAATAAATGGCAAATACTGTAAGTTACTTTAGACATACAACTAATATATATGGTGTAGTCATAGCCATTGATACGACCTATCCCTATTTTTGCTTTTTATTAGTTCAGGCCCCCCCCCCCCTTTTTGGGAAATCCTGGCTTTGCCAACTGCAAATCAGCTAGAAGTTTAGTCACAATGCATCTTCATGTCAACTGTCCCATTTTATCTATTTCACTTTCATACACAC
The DNA here is from genome assembly GCF_011630105.1 of Anneissia japonica. Classification (NCBI taxonomy): domain Eukaryota; kingdom Metazoa; phylum Echinodermata; class Crinoidea; order Comatulida; family Comatulidae; genus Anneissia; species Anneissia japonica. The sequence goes on from NW_022724919.1 coordinate 205,223, forward strand.
AAAATCATTATCCTAAAGAATATAATCTGGGACAGTGTGTTCACCTTTGAAATTGATATACGCATGAGAAAAAATTTCAATCATGTTTTGTAGCAGCCTAAATTAAATTCTCCAAGAATGCTAATAGTTAGCAACAATTTCAGCGTATCCATTAAAGGTACAAATTGAAAGTCCAATAATAAATTACATTTTTACGCATTACTAAATGTCATTAATAAATTACGTTTTTTTGTTTTTTTTTAATTGCTATTTTGTGGAACCTTTTCTAGTTGTGCAGAATATGTTCAGAAGAGAAAATAATACAGAATTTCAGATGTAAAACAATGAGTAGCACACAATGCCGTAGCCACCTATTGGGACAGTTGGGAGAGTCCCACACACTTTTTCTAATGGGTCAACAAAGAATGGGTCCACATATTCAAAAATTATGTTCCAAATTATGCAATTTTATGCATAAAATGAGTCCACTTTTTTGAAAAATGTGTCCAGATTTCTTATATTTAGCCTAAAATTGGCAAAAATTTTAAGAAAATGGGTCCATATTTTTGGGTAAAATGGGTTAAATTTTAAGAAAGTGGGTCTGCATTATTTGAATTTACACGAAAAGTGAGTCCACCCTGATATTGTCCCGCACAGTTTGAAAATCCTGGCTACGGCATTGGGAACACGGTACTGTCTATTAATACCCTTGTTATCCTTTCATAAATATTTACTTGTCATTTTTTTCCAACTGTTGTTCCATTTTTTGATCCACATCTTATAGTTACTGGTAGCCATGCAAATTTGGGGATTCCCCTTATATATTTAAAATATATTATAGACAAGTGTGCACTACCAGAATACGTTAAAATTATTTCGCTACTGGTGAGATCTAGTATAATGCATATCAAACAACGAATTACATGATGATAGTGAGGATAGACTATGACACATTATTCGTCTATCAAATACACGCACGTAATGCATTGATAATATTATGGTAAGATATAAAGTAAAGTCAACAATAAGATGAGATGTAATTTGATGTCATAATTCAAACAAGCAGAGATGAAATTCTTGAGCATGATGCATTTGAAAGGTACTGTACTATAAAATGAAAAATATCAGACAAACATACCAATATACATAGACATGATCGATGAAACAACACAAAGTCGATAATTTTAGATCATAAGTATAGGCTAGGTCTACATTTTACATGAAAGGTATGCATAATTATTGTTAGATTGAAATCTAACACTATTTAAAATTGGGAAAAAAAAAATTCCGAAATGGTTGTTGAAATGCATTTAATAGTCTGAATAACACATATTTTAATAAATATTAAAAACTTGTAACTTTGTGGACAGTAGTTTTCGTTGACAATTTAAAAAAAAAAGGTTCCCAGTGGGAGTGTGTGTCTACTGCTTGGCTACTTTTAACTCACACATTAATTTCACAAGTTTTTATTTGAAAATCATAACATTGGGGTATCATTCTTTCCATAAACCTTACCAGCCACCGGGAACATCCAGACGTCGTACAGCAAGTTTCGAACAGTTCACCACCAACAACGTGTGTTTTGATGCAACAACATAAATGAAGCTGCTCACATGACTTCCGAGGACCGAAAAATCGTTTGTCATAGTTTTGAGCAAAGTGGATTCAAAGAGAAACAACGTGTTCCAAATATTGTTGATGACGAATGAACATTAAATATGAAAATAGTTATTTAGACAAAACAAACCATTGCTTAAATGTTGCAGAAAACGAAGTAGGAATCCTAGTACAGCACTGTAGTGAGTATAATTACAAATACTAGCCTACAAACCAGTCGTCTTACAGTACCCTAGGCCAATCAATTTTTAGTGAGCATTCTAGGAAAGGTCCTATCTAGCATGGTATTATATTTTGTAAATTTTTACTTTTCATTTTTATCCTCAGCTCATGACCCATCTCATCATTCCTCCAACAGATTCACTCTTTAATCTTACAAGGTCAATTGCCAGACGATAACAAAGCGTCTACTGCCCCCCACCCCCGGTGCAGTAGACGCAACCAGTAAGTACCTTACTGTACCTTCATACTCATTATAGTGAATAATACATTAATAGTATTGATGTTCTTCATGGGCATGACCAACAATTTTATTGCATATCATCTCAACTGGTAGTCCCTGTGATAGCATTTTTATAAAGTCTGATAGTATTACACTGTACAGTCTAATGTAATGTATTAATGCGTTTGAACTTGAGAAGGACATAAACAAAATCTCCATGCTCTGAGTACTAAGCACAAATCACACATTAGGTTCGTTTCCTTGTCCAAAAAGCTTTGAAGCAAGACGCGATGTAATCACACTGTCCCCATGATGATAATTCAGCCAATCATGGAACAGTGGCACTCTTGTACAACGTAGTAATCTGTACATCTTAACTCTTTCATGCCATAATCCAACAGTGTCAAAACAAGTTGGAATAATTCAAATTGTTATATGGTGTCAATGAATAAATTTATAACACATTTTTAAACACAAATCTCAATTTTACGTTATATTAATCCCATTTATAAAGTTGAAAGACGATGATATTATTATTGTATTATGTTGGTTTGTATGCATTTATGCTAATGATCATCTCCCAGTTGTTTTAAGTTACTTAAAAATATTATAAAATGAACTAATGAACAAACAATGAATGAATGAATGAATCAATCAATCAATCAATTAATCAATCAATCAATGCATGAATCAATGAATGAATTAATTAATGTACGAATATATAATTAAATAAATGAGTGTATCAATAATTTCTATGAATAAATAAATGAAAGAATGAATGAATGAATACATGAATGAATGAATTAATTAATTTATTTATTTATTTATTTATGAATGAATGAATGAATAAATAAATGAATGTATAAACAATTGCCATGAATGAATGTATGAAAAAAATAAATAAATAAATGAAGGCATAGATATGAAAAATAAATGATTGAATAAAGAGACCATTGGTATCAGGTCAATTCTAATGGCAAGCGTTATGTTTGCGAGCAAAGCAAGAAACCTTGTGCTGGGGACCAGGTGACCATGGACCTCCCGGTTTGGGGTCAAGGTATGAAAATGCCCTGAGAAGATGAAGGGGAAGGACCCTTATACTCTATAGACTTTGCATTGCGACTGGTTGCGATGGTAAACAGCTATAATCCAAATTGTTCGCAACCATTCGCAAACTTTGACAGCATTCAGACACTTTTTTACTTTGATACTTTACATCACTAATAACGATATAGGTCATCCTGTTTTGTTTGACCTTAGCCAATCAGTGCCTGTGGAATCTGTTGCGATCGGATTCCGTGGTAATTGGGAGTAAAAAAGATTGTAGCACCCAATCGCAACGGGTAACAATTGCAAAATCGATTACTTATCGACTACTATAGTAGCTTTCAGACACAATTTTACTTTGCGATTGGGTTCGATTGGGTGTCGCAATTGCTACAACCGATCGCAATGTGAAGCTAGTCTGAATGGGGTATTAGACTTCGGTGGTCTGGGCATTTTTAGCTGTTATATGGCAAAGTTCAATGCACCTACAATTTACCACAATGTAATTTTATGTTATCAAAACATTTTACTAATACTGTACTACAGTAGTAACTGTACTCCTAGTGTCAAAACATTACAGACACATTTACAAGATTTCAAGTTAAATAATTTATCTAACCAAATAACCAGTACCAAAATAAATATTATGACTGTTCGCCTTTCATTAATGTTTCAATATTTTATATTTTACTTTGCAGACCAAGGAAGTCAATTATAATTTTCAATTACCATGTTGTATTTTTGACCATTAAATTACATGACTTTGACTTTAAAAAAAGTGTAAATTTAATTACCATATTACAACATGGTGCCCAATAAACTTTTTTGGAATATACACCTGCATCAATTGATAAATTTAATTGGGACCAAGGAAGATATTAAAACAAGTTGATGTTTATGTGGTATAAACAATTAACAAGTATGGGAGTGCTAAAATTGCATAATTAAAGGATTAAGATTTAGATAAACAAATACAGTAATGTAAATTAGGTAATTTTATCAATTGGCCAATCAAATTTGAGGAAAGTGGTTTTTTGATGCTTTTAATTAGGATTTTCCAAGCAGGGACATCATTATACTGTAGTTCCATGTTCCAACCAAGCTTGGTAGAAAACTTTCTTAGACTACAAGATCATTTGAAAACTGTATCTTTAAGCACATTTTCAACAATTACCAGGTAAGATTAAATAATTTCTTATGTTTTAGGCCCAATAAAAAAAATTATTAGTTTTATCACCCTCGCGCAAATGTTTTCTATAGTACTGAATTTTTTTTTTTTTTTTTTCATTTTTTAAAATTAAATAGTAAATATTGCTAAATCATGTTTTACTTTGAAAATCAATGCACCAGGAAACAACCCAAGGGTGATAATCGGCTTCAGCAAAATAAAAAAAATTTAAAAACCCTCCCTCCATCATCACTTTTCCAGCCTAGATAGGGTGATACACTAATAATATTTTGTATAGGCCTTTATGACTAATATTCGATACAGGCCGGTAAATCAAGACCTTTTTTATACCATACCTTCTTTAGCGAATCCACCAATAACGATGATTTCAGATAAGCGTTGAATGTATAATAAAGTAATAATTAATAAAATAATATATTACTGTATAGAAGAATTATATTGTAAAACAAAAGTTAAATTTTATAAATATTCCAACTAGGCTCTAGTGCTACTTGCGTTTAAGAGCAACGCATGTATGTGGCTCTGCAAAACTTGAGATTCAGTTCCCCGAGCCGAGATATTGTTTTTATTCGTAACCGGTTATACTGTAAGTAATTCAAAAATACTGTAAAGATTTGTTATTAACACCACAAGTTAAATTTTAATAGTCAACAAAATACAGTAAGCTTTAAAACATCCCTCGATTCGGAGGACAGAGAGTAGAATTTGCACTCATAGCCTAGAAAAAATAATGTGAGTAAACAACCGTAGCCATGCGCAGTACAACTTATCTTTGTGATAGCTAATTCAACACTAAAAACTAAAAAAAAATGCCTACATTTAAACACACTTTTAAATGCACTCTAAAGGTAATTATTTTCTATTTTTTTCTTACATACGGAAGGGGGAACTCCCTTCTCAAACCCACACCCACTCAGATTCAGACTGGGTTCTTTGTCGGGGTTTGCTAAGGCGTTCACCGGTACGGACAAAAAGACCTTTGAGCCCGCGAGTCTTTAATTTCTCGGTGGGTTTACTTGTGGACATTTTTCAGCCTTTTAGGAAACACTGAAGTCACTGAGAATCATCTGCAGAACTATCTGACCAAAAAAAAAAAAAAGAAATTAATAATTATTTGTTAATATTTTAAATTAAATTATTATTAGCATACTAGAATAATAAAATGTTTATATTTATGGTGCAAAAAAAATTAGGTACCATATGACAAAATATTTTATTTACAGCTTTATAAACATAACACAATATCTGCCCTTACTGCTAACAGAAAATATTGAGCTATAAATCTAAGCATAATATACAAGTAAAGGGTAGGTATACAAGTTAAGCGACTTGCGAAGAAGTATGGAAATATAATAGGGACCTATCGTTTCAATACTCACGAAAATTATCAAATGAATGAGTGTTTGCCGTAGATCTAAATGTTCATTAAAATGCTACTTACTATATACTTCCTTGTTATTTCTACCCAAGCCCGGAAATACAAATCATCTAATATCACTATACAGTTGTCACCTTATTCTAAAAATGCAATGTTCATCAAACTAAGTTTGTCTTGTCTAATCTTTCAATTTTTCAAGCCTAAAAAAAAAACTACAATACGTCAAGGTGCTGCTAAGATAAGAAAGAGAGTACACACATCCAACCATGTTTCCGGATTAAATTTTGTTGAAACTACAGTAATGTTTTGACTAAAATCACTAACTACTGTAAATCATGTCAGTACACACACTTGATTCTCTGAATAGAGTAGTATGGGCCTATCTAAATATTAAATATCAAAATCACTTAAATCTAGTTTATCAACGGTAATGGTCGTCGTCTTACAGTAAAACAATAATACAGCCTAAACATTTCGATGTACGGGAGCTATCACATCACTCCTATCCTTCAATAACTACTATCTGCCAACTAAACAAGGAATCTGCTGTACTCCAAATATTATTCTTCGTATTCAAAACTTTGAAAATTGTAGCAACCACCCATTTCAATAACAAAACCTAGCCTCACCACATAATTTAGTTTGATGTCCGAGGTCTTCATCAGCATCTCCACTAACTCATGGTGACAACCGAGCATTTCATATATCTGCATCTTATCTCATCATAGTTTTCCTGAGTATGTCAGACATATTGATTTCCATCTCAAGAGATGATGCTTATTGTGGTTTTACAAGTGTTTCTTTTTACAGTGAATCCTCTAATTCAAGACCCTTCTAATTCCGCACCCTCTAAATTCGAGACCACTTTTCTAAAGACCCAAATAGCAATCTTCAACCTTGTACACAAAGCTAGCCCTCTAATTGGAGACCATACCCGAGACCACCTCAAATTTTCACGTTCCAAAAGTGGTCTCGAATTGGAGGGCAAACTGTTGGATTGGATTGGATTTATTCGAAGGATAAGGACAGCCCACGAAAGTCTAGAAGAAGACTTATTAAATTTCCAGTGGGGTCCTTCTGGTGGTGATTGGGCAGTACAATGGGAGACAATCCCCTACTCTTGCTTTCCCATTTTAAAAAAATGTATTGTCAATAAAGATGATCAAAATAATCAAAATAATTATCATAAAACATAAATAACCATAATAGATATCATAAACATAAAAATTATAATATAAAAAGTCATAACAAAATTATAATACAGTAATCAATCATTAAAATAAAAATCAGAGTGCTCATCATAATCCTAATAATAATCATAATCATCATTATCAATCAAACTAAGTTATCATAATACAGTAATACTATAATAATCATGATCATAATAACCATAATAATCCTTGTAAATAATGATTGTAATGGTATAATAATAATCATAATCATAACAATCACAATAATAAATCAGGTATACTCATTCATAATAATAGGCCTTTTTCACGCTGGCTGCGGTAGATATCTTCAATCGATGACAAACAATGCTGAGCAGTGAAGCGTAATCAACAGAAATAACATAGCATTTCGGCCATATTTTCGGAGGTCATGTTACTTAAAAAATCATATCCTTAACGGAGGGTCGTGTTAACATATTTTTTTCTTTAAAATGTTCGCAAAGGTTATATCTACATTCTGTATGAATAAAAAAAAATAGAAAACTTAACTGGAAAATGGTGGTAGAACAAGATAAGGACTATAAACCGTAGCCCCAGTGTATACAGTGGCTCGTGTGCACTATAAAGAACCCAGTACATCTTTCGAGACGAGTAGGGGGATGCCCCAGTGTACTGGAACAGACAGCCCCTGTGGTGGACGACGAGAGTTGCTGGTACCAGGTTACTGGGTAGCAGAGACACGAAGGGACCCTTAGGGGTGAAGAAAGTCATTATCGAGTTCCTAGTCCACATATCAAGCGGCCTGAGCATAGGCTAGATGGATATGTGCTACAGTATATTATTATTAATAATCATAACAATCAATAATAATATTCCTAACAATAATCATTTACATGCAATAAAGTCATAAAAAAAAAGTGTTTTGTAATTTTTTTACAGGTTTACAATTCAAGTTAGAAACAGACTGTTTTGGATTGTGCGATTAACCTTTCTGAATTTGCTGCACTGAATGATGGCCGACGTGGAAAAAACCACTAGTCTTTGATTGTTGAGGCCATCTATTTCTTTTTAGCATAAACGGATTCAAGGGGCCCAGTCGGCCTGGTTCCAAATTTTTTTATTTATTTTTTTTTTAATGGAGAAAAAAAACAAGCATCAGCAATTGCTGGATCTGACACTATTCAGTAGGCAGTAAGTAGGCCTGGTATACATTTGTTTATTTAGGCTTACCTGTTCATCTGTGCCTGAAGAAATTGTTGTCGATGTCAAATTGTGCTTCAGTGCTTTTTATATCAAACATTATTATAGCGTTGCCTCGACTAATAAAATTTAAAGCGGATGTAATAAAACTAACTTTTAACAACATTTGTCATTTAAAGGGATGGGCCTTGGGCCTAATGTTATTGTTATCTACCGGTGCTCACTATTACAAACGATAAGTTTCGCATCACAACATCCATTCTTGAAAAGAACCCACCGCGCACAGACTGCACGGTAAGCTCACCTAGCCGAGGGTCTAACTAACGACGGTGGTGGTTCTGTTTTAAGTTCAATATCTAGCTCTAGAATAATCTACGCTAAAACGGAACTTACCGACATTATTCTCTCATTTTCTTCACCGGATAATGTTTATGCTTTCGGGATTTTAACATGGGTTTTACAACATGCGTCACAAGTACATGAAAATCTCTTCGGTGTGACTGCTGCACTATTTCGATATCAAACATTAGCGCTGTTTCTTTACAATTTCGCTTGGTGGCGCTATTTCATTTACAGGCGCTGTCAGATCATGACGACGTCGTAAGGCGGAAAGAGGAGATCGTCTGGCTTCTCGATCGAGAGCCAATAAAACTATATTTCATTTTATTTCTTTATTCGACCATAAAAAGTACAAATTAATTGAATAAAACTTTACAAGACAAAGACCAAAAAAAAAAAAAAAATGGCCCGGTATTTATGCAGCTGCATAATTGGCAAAAACCCATTGTGAATGTATTTCAGACACTCGTTTGAAATATTTAGGACTGTCTTATGTTAGTCTTAATTCAATTTCTGATACTCATGCACAACAAGGCCCTAGTGTGTTCAAAATTATTTAACTTTTAGGACTACAGTAGGGCCTATTAGATTTGTTAACTTGTCTCTGGTAGGCATCTTGTACAGGCACATTATTTCCTATTTGCCTACCAGACTCTTTATAGTTTTGAGAGAAATAAAATGTATTAACATTTTGTCAAAAATTATTGTATAGTGTTTTAAAACAAACAATTTGTCCATCATGAATGTTTTGCTTTAAAAGGGCCTAGTGACTTATTTCACGAGTGTTTTTATTAATAAGTGATTTTTTAATACCATTCTAACATTATTTTCTGTACAATAAATAGGCCTATTTATAGATTATTTAGATTCTGTTATTGACAACTAGCGGTACTCTTGCTGTTGAGTTTTGAATATAGGCCTACAAAAGATGATCTGGCAATTATAATTATATAATAATAATAATAATAATAATAATAATAATAATAATAATAATAATAATAATAATAATATCTATATAGTTTTATGAGTGCTTTGCAAATAACTTTAATATTTCTATTATTATTGCACCTTCGGTTGGTACACTGGAGAGCCCCCAGACAGATGATAGGCATTGCCTTTTTAGCAATCCTAGGTAGTGCTGAGTCGTTATGCATTTTTGTAAATTTATATTCATATTTGTAAGTTTTAACTGGTTGAAATAAATAATATGATACAATATAATATATTATGATAAGATATGATGAAATAAAAAAAATACAGATAATATTGTACGGCTCTCTTCATTTTATTTGAAAATGTGTTATCTTATTGTCTTTGTTTTCAGCAATGCTTTATAGCCAGTGCATCGTAAGCTGTTAATTGAATTGTGTTGAACTTGTGATACATTCAAAAAATGAAATGCCACAATGCGACAGATATACAAACGTTTTTATTTATTAAAATTTACAACTTGTTAAAACATAGCCTCACTTGTTTAAATGTATACTTCATAATTCATAATTTTATTTTAAAACTCATTATTACCTGTTTCCCTTCTCGCAATATTAGATGTTACGTAAATAGTGATACCCAGTATACCATGAATGACAAAGAATCAAATAAGATATTAACTTTAAAAGATAAACAGATCGAAATAAATACGTTAAATATTTACAAAGATTTTTTTATTTTAAAAATCCTTATTCTTAGACAATTCTGTACAGATATCCCTGTAATTATAGACCCCTCCAATTAAAGACCACCTCCTATTAAATACCACATTTTTGTGGTCCCATATTAATTAACAAATGTCGTTTATCTTTATTATTCTGAAAGAGACCAAAGCTGCTAAAGACATTAAAAAATTCGGTCACAAATGTGGTCATTAAAGACGAGCACTCACTGCAAGGACCGGTGTCTGCCAAAATACATGATAATCGGTAGGCATAAAATGAATGCGTTAATTAACTGGCGACGACATTGCTAATTACTACAAGTCATTATGCGAAGTAGGCCTATGTACATTTATTTAGACACAATTTCCTTAGCTCAACATACGCACTATACATTTAAACTACAATTTATAAATCACACTATGGAGGTATAAAATAATTTTATATTTATTTTTTATAATTATTTTATACCTCCTTGATCACACAAAATACACTTTTATCCACTTGTTTTCTCTAACAAATACATGCTGTTTACCAGCATATAAGTGAAACTTGCTTATAAGCTTTGCAGAACAGCATTATAATGCTAGAAAAAACAACGAACACTATAAATAGAAAACGGGCTCAGCCTACAGGTAAATCCAGCAAGAATTTCATAATAAAAACAAAATAATTAAAAATTAATAGGCCTACTATAATTTGTTAAATATTTTTACTACTAAAATCACGATAATTAGTTCGTTAGTTCAATATAGCTAGACAGTATACATTGAAACTACAATTTATAAATCACACAAAATACACTTTTAACTTTGGTTCCTCTAACAAACACTACTATCCTGTACCGACGTATGAATGAAACTTTCTTTATAAGCTTTACATTATATACCGGTACCGTATAGCATTATTAATTGTTAGAGAAAAAAAAAATCAATGAACATTAAAATTAAAAGATGTGAATCATACAAGCGTTTCATAATAAAAACATAATCATTAAAAATAAAATAATATTATATTTCAATTTCTTACTACTAAAACACAATAAAACAAAATCTAGATAATAATAAAACTATAATTTTGTCATTTTTATCTAAAATATAGGCAGGCCTATGGAATGATTTGTTACTTACAAAAGCTGTTGTAAATATTAAAAATAATACTAATAAATAGTATATAAATATATATTGGGAACCAGCCCCGTTTTCATATAGCATAAGACATTGATAAATCGCCTCTGTTATGACCTTTTGTGATAGACCGTGATACATGAATAATGACGTCATAGTGACGTCATAGTCTCAATATAGTTAAATACAATGAGGAATAAACCGAATTCAGAATAAAGAAGCAAAAAAAAATCTATCTGCAACAAATTCTTTGTTATCTATGCGGTTAATTCATTAGAAATATGTACAGTATTCCCCTTCACAGTAAAGATATTATTATATTTAATGTATTTTAGGCTTAAACTACACAATTTAGTTATTATATGTGTATTTAGGTATTGTAAGTTTGTCTATACCCTATTACTGTTGAATGCGAAGGAGGCCTGTTGAAGACTGTTCCATTGGTTCCGTAGCTATTCCTTGAGTTTTCAGAAACAGTATGAGCTGGTAATAAAGAGTATTCACGTTTTAAAAATTAAATTGCTATAAAATTATCATTTGAATAAAATATCCTCCCAAAAAAGTATATGAAATAATAAATTATTGCCAATTACGATGTAGGCCTAGACTTAAATCGCTTAAATTGAATAATTAGATTCAATATATTTTCTTCTTGCGAAAATTTGTTTTTTAATTGTAAAGAATAATCAGATGACTGTGTTTCCATCTGTTTGGCGGTGCCGTTGTATAGGCCTATTTCTGTAATCAGTGGCGTCTAGGAATCTGGAAATGGTGTGGAGGGGTGGGTATGATGGGGGAACGAAGGTGAAGTGGGGGAAGGCGGCTGGTGATAAGTTGATATGGGATTTCTAACTCTTAAACGTTTTTCTGCTTCAAACATTTCCAGTGGGAGGGGGTGATGAAGGGGGAGCGAGCTCTTTTCTTTCTCCCACGAACCCCCTAGACACGCTACCGTCGTTAATAGGCCTACGTCAAATCGGTGTTTTTCATAAGGTAATTTACCAATATTATAAATGAAATATAACAATATTATCTAGACTAGGCCTAAAATTCTAGACTAAAGTTCCTTCATAACATCTTTAGGAGATAATCTTCGGTATAATTTTGTTTTCTATATAAAGTGCTGTTTGTGCTGTAAATTGACATTTTGATCAATTACACACGTTTTGGTCAATCACCACGTTTATCATTTGCACGATGCGCAATTTGTTAAGAATGAAGGAACTTAGTTTCAACCGTTTCCACCATACCATAAGTACCATTACCATAGCATAACAGCCAACCAGTAGAAACGCAAAAAGAAAAGCGGAGAAACAAGAGCGCCACCAACATTATAATACTGTTATTTTTATATTTTCTGTTCTAAACTACTGCATATCACTGATATCTACCATAAGCGCGTAGCAATATTTACTTTATTTACTGTTTACACAAACTTCCACAAATTTACATACATAGAAAAGTTTTATTATGCAACTATGACGTCAGCTCTTGATAGCGAACTACTTTAATCCTTACTGGTTCCCGGATATATCCGTGATTCATCTGCACGGAGTAAAACGATCTTGCTATTTCTTATATTATGAAACACTAAGTAAATACATATACTACTTTGTTAAAAATAATTTTAAGTGTTAGAAAGAATAAAAAACACCGCAATATTTTTCGTTTTAAATGTAGATTGTTTCTAAACACCTAATAGGCTAACTTATCGAGATAACAAATACAGAACAAGAAATCAGTAAATAAAGAACAATTGGCGTTTTTACTTCACGAACAACAGGAATATATTTTAGTGTATTAGACGTAGCCTACGTAGTGAGCACCATTCCACATTCAAACAATTTACATGCGTAGCTTTGGTACTACCAAAGAAGTATACAACACGTTTACTGCCTGCGCTATGAACTAAAATGCTTTTAAATAATCTAATTTGTAACAAAATTAGCATAAGCAATAATAGACACACAAAACAATGAAACATCAAACAAGCAAAAGCACCCAAACTTAGCCAAATGTTTTGCAGGCATTTTCAAAAGCTAGCGGTAGAAGTCACCCCAACCAGAACCAGAAGACCGTATGATATCATGTTCATCATTCTAACTCACAATTGGTGTTATTTGAATTTGCCGATAAGTTTGCTTTAGCAGACGATCCACCTTTCTTCGACGAATGATTTCGCGCGTCTGTAGACCACGTCATTCGTTGACGTTTGGTGCCTGTGCGATACTTGCTTGAGGAGCCACCTATATACAAATTACAAACAAATTTGATATTTGTTTAAAATCACCTAAAATCAATTCAAATAGTTATTGAATTAAATTAATTAATTAATTAATTAAAATAAATAAATAAATAGGAACAAACGGAATGAGTCAACAAGAATAATCTTAAAAATATATTTTGTATAAACTTTCTCAAGAGTTTATACTCGTTAGAATAAATTATTTGTCCCTTTTCAATCTTTTGTTTGGAAAATTTATAACCTTGCTCTACCAATCGATTGGATTCATTTGTTTAAATTTTGTTTTGGAGATCTCACCTGACGAAAAATCCTCATCTGGTCCGGCACAGCATGGGCAGCAGAGTTTGCGCCAGTTATGGCGAATATCCTTCTTTGCAAGGCAATGGAATATGAATATACTTAGACCCTGAAAGGAATTTAATATAGCGAAAAGGTAGCTAAAAACGAGGCTAGCTTCACTAACGGCAAATATTGCCACAGCCCAAGTTAGGCCTAGTAACACCATCAGACTTATGGACCCGCGGAGGTGCGACCACGCATTGAAGCGTTCAGTTTTGGTGATCTTAGAGTGGCGAAGATTACAAAGTTGTTTCATAACCAACGTGAAGACAACGAAGTTGAAGATAAGTATTATAACTGCAGGTATCATGAAAGCAAAGTAGAACGCTGACCGATCTAACCAACAACTGAAATAATACAAACAAGATAAAATTGTTTACGATCGCAATAGTTTCTTTATCACATTGGGTGTTATTTATATCCTAATTACGTAGTTGATCAATTGACACTCAACAGAGTGCCTAAAACTCTATAAACACTATCACATTTTATATGACAAATTGTATATCGAATTTTCTAAATCGTAACCCATAACTTAATGTATTCATGTTTTCATGGCACGCATACGGTTATTTTCATAATTGCGCGTGTCACGTCATATACTGTGGCGTAAAATTTCAGCTGCTACTTCAAAAACATTTATTAGGCCTGTCTCACAATGCATCAGCCGATTGGATTATGCCTTACATATGAAAAAAAGTATTATGCAAGTTTATATGTACCCTAACTGTAATAATTCGAGATAAAAACAATAGGCAAAAATAGATAAAAATAGAATAGGCAAAACAACCAAATAATATGGTAATAAGAATAATAATAATTGTCGACTTATACAGCGCATATTGTAGGGACTTCTATGCGCTTACATAATTGTAGCCTAATTGTATAACGAAAATATATTAAGTGTTATTATCATAATAATATCTTACGCTCCACTGTGGAATCCATAATGATCCATGTCGATTGACAACGTTACGATGACAAATATCAATGGAACACCTGCAAATAAAACAAATGTGCATATTAGTACCAGTTATATATTTTACGTAGTATGGAAAAAAACTTCAGTAATTTCAACAAGAGATAATCAACATATATGTCTCGCATTTAAGAAGTCGGTCAATATCGCCATCAATTAATCAATCAGTTAAAGAGAAAGAACAACGAAAGAATACAGGTTATAATGAAACCGAATTGTCAAAAAACTCATAAATTGAGTTCAGCACTTGTAATATGTACGAATTTACCAGCAGGTTTAAAGAATCTTCACTGACAAAATTTTCACTGGCAATGTGTTCCCCTTATTAAATGAATCCACCCATATGTGTGTATTTAACAAGAACCGATAACAACGGAGTTTAGGCCTATATCCAGATGACAATAATTCCCTATAAATTAAGTCCACCCTGGATGGTATTTCTGGAGTCGTTTGCAGGAACTAACTTCAATGCGGTAGGATTCGAAGGTGAAAACCTTACAACCAAGTTACTACTTCATTCTTATCGTATTAAGTTTTAATTATAGTTCTTAAGCTGTGTCCAGACTATCAAATTCTTCACAGAAACATGTAATATGCCTAAATATGGTCATGATGACATCACATCATGACCATATATAGGCACATCATGACAATATTGGGCATACAGCGGTTTTTTGTGTGAAAGAAAATGTGACAGAGCCTTACCCCAGCCAAAGATCATTTGCTTTAGAATGAAGTGCGAGTAGTATTGCTCAAACACTTTTACAAGTGACAGGTACATATTAAAAGCCTCCAATGCCATCCACGTCATCGTTGCCAGGAGGAAGTAATGCAGGAATATTGCCATGATCCGGCAGACGTCTTCCAGTTCTTCAAATTCAACTGTCAGCGAGGCCATCATGAAAAAGATGTTTGCCATCAATAGTGCCAATACAAGGTTCAAGAGAATCTTCACTCTTTTATCTGCCTTGGTTCTCCTGGAAGAAAATCACATTTGAGCTGATGTTACCTGGTTTACCGTTTATCATTACCACAAATACCTTTCAGTGTTACAGTAAATGTTTACCGTTACGTTATAGTTACATCATAAGAAATAGCAAACATCGCATGTAGTTGAAAAGCAAGCAAGGTATTCATCAAGACAAAGAAACTACAAACAATAATGACGAATTTAACGATCAATACAAATTTAGCATTAATTTAGTAAAGCAGAATATTTTAATTCATAACGTATGTATGTAATAATCCATGTATTAGTATAGCCATAATGCAAGACAAAGATCATCCACTTCATAGTAATTATCAATGGTTAAAATCTGGTAGACGACTTAGGGATGCTCGTTGTAGGACAAAACGTTTCTCAAATTTGTTGTTCCAACTAAATTCCTTATAGGCCTACTGTAGATTAAGATCATTTTATATATTTCGTACATGTTTTGCTTTTCTTAGTAGCATTAGAGCAATTGTACGTCAACTCGAATTTCCAGAAGGACAAAATGGTGAACTGTGAACTATGAACTACTGAACTAAGACTTAAGATCTGTCCACACTATTTGCCAATATATGGATGATGATGATGTCATATCACATCCATATAGGAACAATATTTATCACATAAACCTGACAGTATGAATAGACATTAGGTGATTTTTAAGAAGTTTCAGTATCGGGCACACAGGTGAAGATTTAAATGATATCAAAAAAACGTCCTCACCTTCGCGGATCTCCTTTTGGGTAATGTAGGCTTGTAAATAAAAGGTTTTGAATATTTAAATAAATATTAAGTAAATTCACAAAAAATACAATAACAAAATGAATAATTATTTGAAAAAATAGCATATAGAAACAGAAGATACTTGGTTGCTACACCTTTTGATTCCGGTATTGCTAACTATGTTTCATACCACCCATGCAGTATACATGAATTTCACGTGATAACACATTAATAACTCCCAGAAAACAAACAATTGTACATATACAATTAAAAGAGGCCTAATATTATTTAATAAACATGTCAAAGACATCATTGAAAGAATAAAAATTGGAGATGGACAGGTCATGTTGCTCGCAGAAATGACAACACATGGACAAAGAGACTAAATGAATGGCAACCAAGATCGGGAAAAGATAAGGTAGACAAAATAGAAGATGGCGAGATGAGCTTACATTGGTGTAACCTGGACAAGGAAGGAACAGAACAGAACAAATGGAAGGCACTTGAGGAGGGCTACACCAGACAGTGAATGGCGAAGCCCAGTAGGTGAGTTAAATATTGTAAATATGTTGTATTTTTAATATTTCCTTGAATTGATAAAAATATACAGTTGAAAAAAAAATTTCAAATAACCATGTTTTAGAGAGACTTTATGGATCCCACCGTGTAAGTTTTGAGAAATTCTTTAGCGTATTTACATTACGAGACTAATTATTTGTTTTATGCTAATGAGCAATTTGCTAAACTAACAATAATAAAACTTGTATAGGCCTACAGTGCAATATATTTATGTACTGTGCTCTCTTTATTGGTAATCAGAGGACATACAACACCACCTAATAATAAACATCAATTTCATAACACCAATCAAAGCATACTGTATACAGTACGAATTGAACCACTTTTATGAATCTCACACCGATTTGCAAGCAATTACTTTAAACCCAGATTGATTTTGCAGTACTGTTGCAAAATATAACTGTAAACTGACATGCAAATGATAGATTTAAAGCTCTACAAAAACCCATGTGAAGAAACCATTCCTAATAGTTACCTATTATATTATATTAATATAATCGTAATATAAGCAAGTAAGCACACAAGGAGTATAAAGTAGGCACATGTATGATAGATTATCAAGCTAATAAGTAAGAGAATTATAAAAATGTGTTGAGCGTTCGTTATTAAATGAGAACCATGTTATGCAAAGATGATTAAAATAACTTGAAAAACAAATAAATATTTAAAAAAATTAAACAAAAAACAATTATGTATCTTCTCAAGGTAGTGTATTCCAATGAATAAATGAATGCAAAATAAATTGTCAATTTGATTGTCAATTCTACGGCTCTGTCCACATTATCAAATTTTCTTTGACAAAAAAACTGTTGTATACCCATATATAGTCATGATGTGGCTATATGATGTGATGTCATCATGACCATATTTAGGATTGTCACATGTAATGTCAAATAAAGTTTGATAGTCTAAACAGGGCTTGAAAGTGTTTTTTTCCCCAGAGTTTTGATAGCAATTACCCCCAATTGAATCTTCGAATAAGCTTATCTTCACAATGATTTGCACATGCGCACCTTGCTTTTGCAGCACTGCATTTGTTTTTATATGCCTATTCATGTACCTTAAATCAGCGCCACCATTTTCTATTTTACCAATAATTAAATTGCTTTTGTTGAAAACTACTGACTGTTGCATTTCAAAAACATCGTAAGACTTGGAACGATGGGAACAGAATAGCGAATACCTTAAGAAAAATGTACATAAAATGAAGCAAAGAAAGATAAAGAAAAACCATAACGACAATAACAATACCAATAATAATGACGATAATAATATTGATGATGATGGTGACGATGATAATTGTGATGATGATGACAATAATGATGATGATGATGATGATGATGATAATAATAATATTTATAATATTAATTATAATGATATATAAACAATTGAAAACAAATATATGAAAGAAGTGGAATAATTGAAAAGCATAAAAACACAAAGGTGCAAAACACTAAAACTAATAAGGTACGATAAGAGGTAATTCTATCTTTTCTTTAACTTGAAGAATTCATGGTAATTTACCAGTGCAGGGTTATATTACGGAGATACAAAATATCATTTTACCTGCAGCAAGCGTATGTGAGAAGGGTTAAGCTTAGGCCAAGTATTGAGAGTCCACAGCCTATGTACGATATATAAGACAAAGCTTCTTGGTGTTGAGAAGGCAGTTCAGCCGTATCACCATATATGTCCTGAAAAAAAAAATACAGATATGAGGAATATAAACTTTCAATGCGCATCAAGGTATAAAATGATTATAATAAAAACTATTTATCTTTATACCTTATAAATAACAAATCAAATTCAACAACCAACCATCAATGTAAATACTTCTAATAACTACACTATCAGTGTTATTGCACTCCGTATTTTTGTCAAGGATATGGCAATTTTATAAGCTTACCCGTGTATTTATTCATTTTCATTATAAATTTGGGGTCATTGTAGACGTGTTTTCATCACTGATCTGAATAACGCTAATTCTACCACCACAACACACAAGATCAAGTCAATATCTATTTGTATCATCATTTTCATCATGCCATCCGATGGGCCTAGCAGAGTACAATGATTTTTCTAAAAACCGTGTCCAGCTCTGGCTAAATCAAAGTAAGTAACAACATTTAACATGAGCAGAGCAAACTTTGTTAGATGATTACCCATGCAACTGTGCTCGTAGTTACCAACCTGAGAGATTTGAAATGCGTGAGTGACCAGTTGGTTGGGGGGGGGGTCCAAGCGGCAGGGGCCACGGCCCCCGCCGCTCTGACGATCTGAGCATTTTTAAGCTGTTTTAAAACGATTTCAGGGAGTGTTTGTTAATGATACGGGTACATAAGCAAAAATATTATTAATAAAGCCACGTACAATTTGAGTTTCAATGTAGGCCTATGTTTAATTTGAGCACCCTAACTATGTATACCTACACAAACATTTTATATTTTTAATAAAATCAATTTCTTCTAATTTTAAATACATTTTCCCCTGAATTCGTGATAATTCGTTATCACGCATAGACTTGTGTTAAATACGTGATAAATTTAGGATCACGCATGTGTTTCTGCAAAATGCGTGTTTCATCCAAAATCATCGTGCGGGACCGTCCCGCACGATGCGAGACGGTTGGTAACTATGTGTGCTTGTATCGTTAGATGAGTCAGCGGAACACCCCTCACATCAAATTCAACAACAACCACCAGTGTTATTAATTCCTTACAACAACCACACCAACAATGTTAATTGCGCTCTGCTTTTTGTCAAGATGGCATTTCTAAGTTTAGCTAGTGAAGTGTATTTGATAATGTTTACTATAAATGTCAGCATTTACCATGAGCAGAGCGAAGTTTGTAAGATGATTACACACGCATACTGTGCTCGTATCGTTGGATGAGTCAACGGAACACCCCTCAGAGGACCAGCCACCCATGCCTCCTGTATTAAAAATAAAAAAATTAAGATGTTTATGCTTATTAAATAATCAAATTAAATCATATAACAAAATTAATTTTTTAAAGATATTACTGAGTTTTTGTTAAGATATTAGGCACTTTACGCAACAGGACGGGAAGACGGGTGGATGGTGGTTTTGTGCTCATCAGAGCGTGAAGACAACAGAAAACAATAGGGCGCTTAACACGAATTTCCGTTGTCGACGGCTCCCCGTCCTCTTGCGTGAAGTGCCAATTACTGATCAGTCAAACTGCTTATCTTTCCATTTTTTTCAAAGTAGGACACTTACATAAAGTATGATTGAAAATGTTATCTTGAGTCTGACATACAAGAATGTGATAGTGGTATGTAAGTCTTAGGCCTTTATCTTCCAGCATGGACCTGTTAATAAGAAGACTAAACTTATTAATAGGTCCATGCTTCCAGCCAACATTACTCTTGTTAGAACAAACTTCAGAGTAAAGCGTGGCCTCTATTAGGTTCAGCTATGCCTGTCTTCCAGTGTCAATGCCAATTGTTTAACGTAATCTTACCATTAGCAGTGAAATTCCAGAAGACACAACGTGGATTACCAACATTCTGAAATTAAACAATCAAACATTAATCTAAAGAAAAAGATGTTTAATCTATTAAGTGTGCTGGAATGTTCCATAATGGATCCTTCAACATAATGAGTGATGCCAACAGTTTCTTTATGTAATGCAATTGCAGAAAATACACAAAACGTTATTATAACGTTGACGAACGTTGTGGTTATGTACCGGTATGTAAGAAAATTACGTTAATGCAACGTTGCAGCAACGTTGCAATGCTCTTAAGTTTTAAAATTACATTTAAATACATATACTTCTACAAGAAATGGTTTGTACATCTTAACAGGCAACTGTTAAGGCCTAATTACTCGACTTCCAAATCTGGAGTCATATTTTTTTGTATGCGCTATCGGATAAACACTCAGCACCAATGAAAACCAAATACTGCAAAACCACCACAGAAAAAAACCCGATTTAAATTAAAAATAGCTGTGAAACTTACCTCGCTTTGCTTATGCACAAGTGTTATAGCGATTGGTTCCAGTAGGTCATTTATTTCCATATTACCTAAGGTAGCCGACACGACTAAACTGTTTAATACGTTGGTTCTGATTGGTTCTGAAGAGGTTTCGTTAGAAAAATTTTGCAATTCCGTTGAATTGGTACTATTATTAGAAATATATGTCTGGTCCGTAATGTCCACGGTATTATTTACAACTTGGCCAATGATCTGAGAATATGAATATTTGTGGAGTTTTTTAAAGAGAATATCATACTACGATTTCAAAATTTGTCACTACAGCGGAAGACAATCCCAAACTATTTTCCCAACAATGAACTGAGTTTTTTGTTGTGTACATAGCCATAATGTAAGGGGATAAAAAGAATAATGCCAGCGACCTACTAGTCACCAATCTTTCACAATTTAACATACTTTTTTAAATTATTTTAAGCGAATAGACGTATTTATTTGTAAGTAAATAATAATATCAGGTAACGTATAAATACACTATTTTGAAACACTTACATCAAAGTAAATCGTATCCATGAAAAGAACGAATTGGCATCGCCATATTGGCCCAATATCTAACTCGAAGAGTGAACCAGGCATAGTAATAGAAGTAAGGTCGTCTGTAGCCAAATTTTGACTCGAGGTATTAACAAAAAGATCCGCCTTAAAGAGAATGTGAATAAAATGATAATTATTATCGACAGAATTATTATTTATGAAGAGGCAGGAACTAAATTGTAGATAAACTGACACAAGTGGTCAACTATACCTTTAAACATTGAAGAGTTTTGTGTAATTACGAAGACTAGGCCTATGTTTTAATAATAATATAATTTGTAATTGTATCTCATAAATATTTATTTAGAAAAAAACGTATTGTTCTAATTGAGATTTGAACCAGGGATTTTTATTTGCCTTATTTACTTTACCAAGAAGGTATAGGCCTACACCGTTTTCTAGAATTTTTTGTTAAAACACTCTCAATGTACTACATTATATTCCAATGGAGATTTTGTTTCGTACTAAACACTTGTGATTCTGTCTTATCAAACTTCAATGGGAGACTAGGAACTTTTCAACAATTTCTTTGCACCAACATATATTTTACAGTTACACCATATTTTGCAAACAGATCAGCAGTCTAGGCTTAGTATACGCTTAGAAAGAGAGAAAGAAAATTATAGAAATGTTCCGACACTTAGCAGTAGTAACAGTAGTAACATTCGTACCTGTGACCCTGTTCCACCAACAAAAACGACGTCTTCTGTGATTGTCGTGTTGACGAGATCAAGAACGGCAATATCAAACGTCATTGTGGAGACTCCAAATGTTGTTTCGTTAAGATCGACATCACGTGCAAACAAATCAATGTTTTGTAAAATTCTATAGAATAAATATATTAAAAAGCAAATATTGCAAAACTAGCAAAAACAGAATGACTGTATTAATATTTGAAGATGGTAAAGTATTATTCATAGCTCCAACATCCGTAATGGAGCGTCATATATGCAAACAATCAACAAATATAACAAACGAAAACAAACATAAAACTTACACATTAAAGCATAAATATAACTTTAAAAAGCTGAATAAATATTAATAAAACTTAATAAAGATAAAACATTAATATGAGCACATATATTATAACAGTGTAATACTAACAAT
Source organism: Anneissia japonica (assembly GCF_011630105.1). Classification (NCBI taxonomy): domain Eukaryota; kingdom Metazoa; phylum Echinodermata; class Crinoidea; order Comatulida; family Comatulidae; genus Anneissia; species Anneissia japonica. Next base: position 227,879 of record NW_022724919.1, read on the forward strand.
GGTGAAGATGTAATTCAAGATTACAGTAGCTATGTACCTGATAATGTTACGTTCACTTTTTAAAATACTGTAGCACACTCCTTCAATCTAGTGGCATAGTACTACTACGCTAATCCACTAATTACAAACGATACATAATGTGTTGACGATTGTAACAATATTAGAGAGAAAATTAGACATAACTCGCTTTAATCATATTATAAAACGTTAAAGTTACCTTGTACTTGATTGAGTTTCTTCTTCTCCGTCGAGCAACACCTGCTCGTCTACTCCATCTGCCATCTGACTTGCTGTGTCCATTACATTTCCCATAACCTGTCTACTGGCATCTTCGTAAATGGCAATGTTCTGGCCCAGGTTCTCCATTACACTGACAACCAATTCGACATCGGCTGCTGTGAAGCTCGATGCAGAGGCTGTCATGTTCATCAACATAGTAGAAAGTGGCAACGCATTTTCTGGAAAAAAGAAACAAATGATTTCTTTCACATGCCAGGGAATATGTGTGCTTACACAAGACCTGTATTCTAGTTGGTCAGTTGTTTGATGGGAACTCCGGAAATCTATTAAGGTAGAAAACAGAGCTACGCCATGAATGGGGTTGTGACATGTCGTAAGTCCTGACGTTTAGATGATTTGAACTTGGTTCAATTTAATTCAATGCTTATTATCTCAACCACAACTACAACTGGCCCACTCCAATTACAATTAATAATAGGTTTAAACCTATTAATTAATTAATTAATTTATAAACGTTTTGACAAAAACATTAATATAAATATGGATATCAATGTGAATACTTTACCTGCGGTGACTTCTGTGGAAGCAAGTGCTTGTAATTCACGTGTCATTACATTTTCGTACGCACACTTCGTCGTCACCATTTCACCCCATTCCAGTGTACCAGTCTCTGGTATGATCAAACTATCAATATAAATACGCAATTAGTTAAGTAATCTAGATTTAGAATTTAAAGACTAAAATTGATATTAATCGCAACAATAAAAGAGCGATTATGTCATACATTTTGAAATTGGTACCTTTTTCAAATCTGAGTTTTACAAAAAATAATCGATCAGTTATATGTTGATAAACGGATATAATTTTAAATATATGTAGCCTAAAATCAGATTAAATATTATAAATATTAATGTGAAAATAATGATTGAAATGGATTGAACATGTAAAAACTTTATAGGCCTGTTTGTCAAATTGAGTCGCAGTAAAATGGTAAAATAGGAGGAATCGATCTGGGTGAAATTATGTGCAGTGCGCATCACCATTTCGTATATTTAATGGAAAGTGCAAATCCGAAACGAAAATTCGTATTTTTATCATATTTGCAGAGTTGCAAAACTCTCATAACATAATTAAATCTTACCATTTACGGGTTGAAAAACTTTCCGAGTTGTATGGACAAGGGATATTGTGTGAGGTATCGCCTTCAGTCTCCGGCCAGTGAAAAGTACCTTTGAGATCCGTCAATGTCTCCTCAGGACACGTTGCTACGTCATTGGTTTCTGAAGTTGTGTTCAATGGGCCTGTTCCATTTTGAAAAACAGTGGTAGAGTTCTGAGCATGCGTTACGCTTGCAGTAGTTGGTGCTATTGTCGTCGGTGCTATTGTCGTTGGTGCTATTGTCGTTGGTGCTATTGTAGTAGCACTATCTGTTGTGATCACATCCATTGTAGTACGAGGAGGTTGTGGTGTACCCTCAGGAACATCAACTTGATCATCATCACCACCACCATCATCATCATCATCCTCACTATCACCTCCGTCATTACCAGTACCAGTTCCTTCACCACCACCACCACCACCACCACCGCCGCCACCATGTGCGTTATCAGTATCACCAAAACCATCGGTACAATTCAATCCAATGAGATCATATGTTGTATGGTTGCAGAACACATTAAGATATGTACAGTTAACAGCAGTACTGTTGTCACCAGGAAGCTCACACACAGATGTCGGTGTAGTGACAATAGCAGGTGGAGTGGTCGTAGGTTCCTCTACTAATGATGTGCAAGAAATGACACAAACGAATGAATATGAAAATGAGTTAGATGAATTAGCATGATTTGCCAGATTGGCACACAACTTTATTATTGTTACTTATATAAGTAAACATACGTATTAAAAATTATTATTATAGGCCTACACTACACAAAGCGGTTAGTGTAGACATAATTTATTTAAAGAATATTAGTATGCATTACTGAACTAATTTAACAAGATGGCAATTGTTGTTACTCAGAGAATGAATGAACACACGTTATTCCATATCAATGAACAAATGGTATTTCGGTTAAAGGTGAAAGTGTTAGAATGAACCTAGATGCAAATCGAAGTATAAGTGGGGATATGAATCACACAAGCTGTTGACAACTAAATTATGAAGTAAAAAATTTCAGGTTTATGCTCACTGATGACGATGAATTACGTCAGAGATGCGTCAAGAACTACGCAACAGGGCCTACTTAAAGTACAGAACAAGAATTACCTCCATACGCCTTTTCCAGTTCATTACACTGACTTCCTTGACAACAGTAACGACATGTAGACGTCTCACCATCTTCGTCACAGCTGTTGAAGTTCGAGTAGGATGCAAGTACGCAATCGTTGAGAGTTTGACAACTTTTGGTTATACTGTATATGCCATTAGTGATAACTACTTCATTCAGACATGATGTCTAGAGAGGAATTGACAGACGTCAAACAAGAATTAGTTACAGAGACAAAATTAATAAGCTCTGTCCACAGTATCAAACTTAGACTGGGTTCCAGTCCCTAATCTTTGTCTTTAAATCTATTTTGACACCAATGGCGTTCCATATTACCTATAAAATATAAAAACATAAAAGTTTCTCGATATATACCGTCGCTGGTGGCGCTCTCCAAAATTAACTTATACTAGGAAACCTATAATTAGAGACTTGTGGCAAGTCTATATCAAACTATGTGACAAACAATGTGATATGTCCATATTTGGGTGTAATATGACATCATAATACCCATATATGTGCAAATCACACACATTTGTCACATAAATTCGTTAGTGTGGACTGAACCATGACTCCCCGCTGTATAACTAGGTTCCCTAACAGCATACACATTAATTGTGATGGCACCAGGAATTAATTAATTTGTTAACGTGGTTGCCATGACTTTTCAGGTATAGGACTATATCATGTATAACTCTAATCTAAGTCTAATCAATGACGTTTGCACTAATAACCAATGCTCGAAGTAGAGTCAGAAGTTTAGATCAATTCTACTTTATTCCGAAACAATGTAAATAACTAGAACCCAGTTGCTTCAAGTAGACATAAATAATTTTATATTTAGGCACATTTAAAACATATTTGGTTAAGTTTAATATTTGTTGTACTGTAACTCACTGAAACGGTTTTTCTCTTTCCTCTAGTTATCATTGATCAAAAATGTATTTATATATTTTTAGCATAATATAATAATTATAACAACAAAATTAGTTTGTATTTTCGAATATTTCAGCACTCCTGTGCTCTTCCTCAGCGATAACATATTATATATATATATAT
>NW_022724919.1:232631-238499 GCF_011630105.1 Anneissia japonica
ATCTACAATTAAACGACCCTCGATTGTCGTACATGCGCACCTACCTCCTCCCTCGGCGCAAGCATCTTGCGCATTAATACCAACTGCACAATATATTAAAAATGCAAAAACTAAAATGTGTTTCATATCTTAGACACGCTACTAGCCACTCCAGTAAATATCAGTTTGCTCTTGTAGGCATACAAGTAATTTAAAAAGAAGTTCGGTGCGGAAGATGGGTGTGCGCAGACCTTCTATCGTTCTGCGAGTTGACAACGTGCACGTGAAAATTTCAAAATGTTGGTTACAGTAATGTCCGAATAAACTATCTGCAAAAGAACAAAAAAAGTACAATATTTTAAGTTTTCATATAAAATACATACACTTTTATTGTTATTAATTATAAATGTATAATTTGAATGTATTTCTAATTAAATATAATTATTTATGTACAAAAGAAAATTTGCAGTAACGTTTAAGACTGAGACACATTGCTTGAATTGTCAGTAGGAGCTGTCTCTTATACACATCTAGATGTGTATAAGAGACAGACTTAAGTCTTATCTACATGTACAATTCTTAACTGTCCTATTGGTCAACTTAAAACTTGTGGTGATCGATTATTGCAATGTAAATGTGATGGTGACCACTGCTTGTGTGCCTTTTATTATTAAGATCTTTGTATGTCTGGTTTCTATTTAATGTTTTCTAAATCCAGTTTCCAAGTTGCTAAACTAATAATAATTCACTAATAAAATGCATTCGTCATTGGTATAACAGACAAAAAAACTTTAGAGAACCATATTAGATATTATCTAAACTTTATCTAAAACAATGAAAATTCCACTTACATTTGAAGTAAATCCGGAAGGTTTGCAAATGCATCCTCTGGGAGTGTTTGAATGTTATTATTATGCATAAGTCTGTAAACAATTTGAAAAAAATAGGATATATGTATGCATTGCGTATGAGTAAGATAGCTGTTTTAAACATTTTATTTCTTGAATTTATTTATATATTTATTTATTTTTTTTGTAGTTTTATCGCTAAATTTTAATATCACTGAACATTATCTAAAATACACAGAATATTGTAGAAAGTTTGTAAATGTATTTACCCGTGCCATGGCAAACACTAAACGATAACAATAGCAAACGATTTGAATCCGCGGTTGGGTTAAGTCAGAAAGTAACGTTAACACAATGTTACAGCAACCTTTCCAACGATATTTAGTCTGTAATTATGTTATCGAGAAGTATTTATAATTTTGCAAAAAAAAAACAAAAAAAAAAAACCGTTTGAACACCAAATTGCCACGTCTAACGCTAGTGTAACGTAACATTGCTAGATAATGTAGAGTAACTCAATGTTTTAATAAAAAGAGGAAAGATTCCATACTTACAGAGTTTGAGTATTATTTGGGATTCCATGTGGTAAACTTGACAAGGACAACCCAGAGCAATCTACAATTAAACGACCCTCGATTGTCGTACATGCGCACCTACCTCCTCCCTCGGCGCAAGCATCTTGCGCATTAATACCAACTGCACAATATATTAAAAATGCAAAAACTAAAATGTGTTTCATATCTTAGACACGCTACTAGCCACTCCAGTAAATATCAGTTTGCTCTTGTAGGCATACAAGTAATTTAAAAAGAAGTTCGGTGCGGAAGATGGGTGTGCGCAGACCTTCTATCGTTCTGCGAGTTGACAACGTGCACGTGAAAATTTCAAAATGTTGGTTACAGTAATGTCCGAATAAACTATCTGCAAAAGAGCAAAAAAAGTACAATATTTTAAGTTTTCATATAAAATACACACACTGTTATTGTTATAAATTAAAAATGTATAATTTGAATGTATTTCTAATTAAATATAATTATTTATGTACAAAAGAAAATTTGCAGTAACGTTTAAGACTGAGACACATTGCTTGAATTGTCAGTAGGAGAATAATGTGGAAAGTCCAGACAGAGACACTTATATAACCGGAAAGTATGGATTGTTGCTGATTGGTGGCAAACAAAACAATAACTGAGACTATATCTATGCAGATACAGGTCTTTCTCCAATTAAAGACGACCTCCAATTAAAGACCACTTTGCTGTGGTCTCAAATTAAGAAATGTCTTTCATCTTTATTATTCTAATCAGAGACCAAAGCTGCCAAAAGACCATGGAAACCTCTGTCCCAATAATGGTCTTTAAATGGAGGGAAACTTAAATTATATTTTCCTGATGACCATTGAAGCAACTCAATCGAAACTCAACTCATTCTCTTTTTTTTTTCAAAACTATCTTACTGCAAGCATTCAATATATAAGATTATTAATAATATTATATAATCCATTGGTTTATTAACGATTAAAACAGTTTTACAATAGTAATATTATATGTTTTAATTGTAATCATACCACCAATAATATGTTCACACATATTAATAATCTACGAGTGAATCTTTCCTAGACTATCATTTTTTTTAATTTTCACCTCTCATGTTATAGGGCCTACTACCTGTCTGCTTTACCGACCTACCTGAGCTTGAAAAACTCTTTGTAGAAACAAAATCGCCTGATATAACTCATAAGCGTTATGAATCATACTTACTTTGATAAAATAACTGAATGCGTCATTACATCATAACCAAATTGTTTAGAATACCATGAAATCGATACAACACACGACACTGTTTGTTAGAAATCCTAGTTCAGTTAACCGATGATTATATATCGACGAACTAGTTTTTCGAAGCTATTGGGCCTACGCACAGCAATTAACTTCGAACGCAACAATATAATAGAGGGCGGATAAATGTTATAAGTATTGAAATTGATAAGACGGGGACGGTTCGCTATGGGAGAATAATTAAAGTATATGAGCCGACGCTGAGGAAATGAAAGGATTTTATCTGGAGCACTCTCACACGTGTTGTTAACAATATGAACAAATCAATATTTTAAATTCTGTCATTGTTTTGAAATAGGCCTATGGTCCTGGTTATAATGTGCGCCTAACATAGGGAAAATACAGTCGGTGTAGATCTGGGAAAGGCCCTTGCCCTCTGAGTAGATCAACAAGGACGGCAGTGGTCAGACACAGGCCTACTGGTCATTTTAATCGCAGCAGCCTCTAATGCATCTGAACACATTCGGAACGATATAAAACTGGTGAATTTTCAGTTTAAAAAACAGAATTTACGTTGAACGCACTTTACTAAATATGTGAAAAATAAAGCAATTCATTAACATTAACCTTTTTCGCACTTTGCCTAATTCACGCTTTGTCTGTATTATATAGCCATACGTAGTTCACGTAATTTATACACCTTACGCACACGAAATTTACGCAATTTAGCTACGTACATTATTAGGTATTTTACACAATGTATGTATTTTAACATAAAACAGCACCATCCATCACCAAACGGTAAACACTAATATACATGGCAAAAGGAAGCACAATACAGTTAAATGAAATATGTACACAGCAAATACAAGCACGGTACGAAACTTTTAAGTACGGTACGGTAAATTGCCTGCATCACACGAGAGAAATACTTTATATTTAAGGCCTATAATGCGGAACAATGTCTGCGTTTAAAAAATCTTAATTTCGAACGTATGTTTATAACTTTTTAAATATTCCTATAAAATTAATCACTTCTTGGCCCTAAGTATGTATCTTCAAAATTTAAAATATAATATATTATCTAATTCAAAAGATTACATAATGGTACGATATGGGCCTAATAGGCCCTGTGCGAATGACAGAATGGTCTTATCAGGAAACAGTTCCCTGGTCTTATTAGCATATAGGCCGTATTACACTTTTTTTTTTATTTATAAGAACACATTTTATAAGAACACTGAGGCTAAAATTGCTTAAAAATTAAGAACAAAATAAGAACAAATTGAGGCTGAGGTAAAAGAGGTCAAATGAGGTTTTTGAAAAACCAAAAAATTATATCTGTACCTTATGTGCAGTAATGTAGGTTTGACCATACCTCCTATAATCATGGTGTACTGTCATTTGGGGCCATTTTTACCAGGCCTTTTTTCTGGGGCAATTTTTCAGGGCCCATTTTTGCTGTACAATAATAATTTTCTATGTTTGAAAAGTGTGTAAAATATAAACAAATTAAGAACATTTTGAGCCTGAAATCGGCCAAAGAATAAGAACACTAAGCCTGGCCAAAATTTTAATGGTTCTTATAAAAAAAATGTAGGTAAAGTAAAGTATATACATTAAAGACAATGTTTTAAATTTTATTTTCAATGGTGTATCACACAGATTATTTAAATCTCGTGATTGCCGAAAATCGCTGATGAAAGATCATGAGAAATTTGTTGGCGCTTCATTTTGACTATAATGGCAATGTAATGATCATGAATTTTACTATATAAGAGTGTCATTTCCGGCTATCTAGAGATACTATTGCCTCAAATTTTCGTCTCATGGAATGCCCTCCCCCCTGTCTCTTATACACATCTAGATGTGTATAAGAGACAGCTATTGTACAAGCCGCTCCCTCGTGTTACGATGTTGTTTTTGTTGATACCGAAACGCGGTTGGTCGTTCAACTCCACTGTGTGGGAAACAGCAGTTAAATACTGTACTCCTGTATTTACTCAGTCCAATAATTGCTTTATGGTACTGTACTGTAGCCTACACACACATTACACTATTGGTTATAGAGTCTCCTAATTACTAGACAATGAACATGCCTTTATCTACAGTTTTCATTCAAAATTCGAATGGTTAAATGCAAGTTAGCTTACCTGCTACTCCATGGAGGTCACCTCAGATTAGCCACACAACTGTACTACCATGATTGTTATTGATCTGTGCGTGCGATGTCATAGTACTATACCTGTCTCTTATACACATCTTTGTATTTTGAGACGAATAAATGAAATGAAATTAAATGAAAAAGCACATTGGTATCAGTGGTGGATCCAGGAATTTGATATATAGAGGGGGCCCAGCGAAGAGCTTTCACAAAATAGGGGGTAAATACTAAATACTGGTTCAGCCCCACTATGTTTATGGCGAAAATTTATGATTATGGCATCTCAAGATAGCCGGAAATGATTGATTGATTGATTGAACTTATTTGGTTCAAATACAAAATACAATAAAATGCAAAAGAACAACAATCTCAAAACACAATAAAAACATATCATAAAAACAGATGACGTCATTCATTAGAGACAAGAGAACGAAATGAACCAAGGATAATTAAATAACGTTTTACATAATTAGTGAAACTTATTTCCACCTACTGTATAAGTCCTTTTGACGATTAAACAGAGACATTTTTCTTTCTCCAATGTTTTTTCTTGAAAATTCAGAGGACCCGGGCCTGGCTGACACCACCCCCACCTCCATGAATCCGCCACTGGGTATCATTAATTAGTTAGAAAATTGGTTATAAAATTTGTAATCAAAGAGCAATATTGATAACCTGCAACCCCAGCTAACAATTTTACATTATAAAAAATTTAAATAACAGTTTGGTGTACAGTAGAAAACACTATCTTGAAGAACCATAAATACTGTACATATTTAGAGCGTAATTTCACAATTAAATATGTTTAAACGTTGTGTCAACATTATTTTGTGATATACCTATTCATAATATTTGTGAACTTTGTAATAGCATTTTGTGTTTGCTGCGGTTTAACTGCAAAAAAAAAATTCTGATCTGTCAATGACTGCAATCTCTTCCTCCCTTTGATATAATTTTCAATAGCTGCCCCCCCCCCACCATTTGCTTAATTCAAAACCATTATTTATTCTAACAATTTAATTTTTCTAATTTCAACAACTGTCTAAAAATGCACTATCGATATTATTCAAAGAGATCTGTAGTACTCAAACTATTTGTA
>NW_022724919.1:238582-255798 GCF_011630105.1 Anneissia japonica
AAAAAAAAAAAAAAAAAAAAAAAAAAAAAAAAAAAAAAAAAAAAAAAAAACCGTTTGAACACCAAATTGCCACGTCTAACGCTAGTGAAACGTAACATTGTTAGCTGTTAATAATAATTACTTAGTATGTTTTTGATTTGTGCTAGATAATGTAGAGTAACTCAATGTTTTAATAAAAAGAGGAAAGATTCCATACTTACAGAGTTTGAGTATTATTTGGGATTCCATGTGGTAAACTTGACAAGGACAACCCAGAGCAATCTACAATTAAACGACCCTCGATTGTCGTACATGCGCACCTGCCACCTTCCTCGGCGCAAGCATCTTGCGCATTAATACCAACTGCACAATATGTTAAAAATGCAAAAACTAAAATGTGTTTCATATCTAAGACACGCTACTAGCCACTCCAGTAAATATCAGTTTGCTCTTGTAGGCATACAAGAAATTTAAAAAAAAGTTCGGTGCGGAAGATGTGCGTGCGCAGACCTTCTATCGTTCTGCGAGTTGACAACGTGCACGTGAAAATTTCAAAATGTTGGTTACAGTAATGTCCGAATAAACTATCTGCAAAAGAACAAAAAAAGTACAATATTTTAAGTTTTCATATAAAATACATACACTTTTATTGTTATTAATTATAAATGTATAATTTGAATGTATTTCTAATTAAATATAATTATTTATGCACAAACGAAAATTTACAGTAACTTTTAAGACTGAGACCCATTGCTTCAATTGTCATTAGGAGAATAATATATGTAGAGAGTTCAAACAGAGACATTTATATGACCGGAAAGTGGGGATTGTTGCTGATTGGTGGCAAACAAAACAATAACTGAGACATCTCTGCAGATACAGGTCTCTCTCCAAATTAATACGACCTCCAATTAAAGACCACTTTGCTGTGGTCTCAAATTAACAAATGTCTTTCATCTTTATTATTCTAATCAGAGACCAAAGCTTCTAAAGACCATGGAAACCTCTGTCCCAATAATGGTCTTTAAATGGAGGGAAACTTAAATTATATTTTCCTGATGACCATTGAAGCAACTCAATCGAAACTCAACTCATTCTCATTTTTTTTTCAGAACTATCTTACTGCAAGCATTCAATATATAAGATTATTAATAATATTATATAATCCATTGGTTTATTAACGATTAAAACAGTTCTACAATAGTAATATTATATGTTTTTCATTGTAATCATACCACCAATAATATGTTTACACATATTAATAATCTACGAGTGAATCTTTCCTAGACTATCATTTTTTTTAAATTTTCACCTCTCATGTTATAGGGCCTACTACCTGTCTGCTTTACCGACCTACCTGAGCTTGAAAAACTCTTTGTAGAAACAAAATCGCCTGATATATCTTATAAGCGTTATGAATCATACTTACTTTGATAAAGTAACCGAATGCGTCATTACATCATAACCAAATTGTTTAGAATATCAAGAAATCGATACAACACACGACACTGTTTGTTAGAAATCGCAGTTCAGTTAACCTACGATTATATATCGACGAAATTAACTAGTTTTCCGAAGCTATTGGGCCTACGCACAGCAATTATCTTCGAACGCAACAATATAATAGAGGGCGGATAAATGTTATAAGTATTGAAATTGATAAGACTGAGACGGTTCGCTATGGGAGAATAATTGAAGTATATGAGCCGACGCTGAGGAAATGAAAGGGTTTTATCTGGAGCATTCTCACACGTGTTGCTAACAATATGAACAAATCAATATTTTAAATTCCGTCATTGTTTTGAAATAGGCCTATGGCCCTAGTTATAATATACGCCTAACGTAGGGAAAATACAGTCGGTGTTGATCTGGGAAAGGCCCTTGCCCTCTGAGTAGATCAACAAGGACGGCAGTGGTCAGACACGTAGGCCTACTGGTCATTTTAATCGCAGCAGCCTCTAATGCATCTGAACACATTCGGAACGATATAAAACTGGTGAATTTTCTGTTTAAAAAACAGAATTTACGTTGAACGCACTTTACTAAATATGTGAAAAATAAAGCAATTCATAAACATTAACCTTTTTCGCACTTTGCCTAATTCACGCTTTGTCTGTATTATATAGCCATACGTAGTTCACGTAATTTATACACTTTACGCACACGAAATTTACGCAATTTAGCTACGTACATTATTAGGTATTTTACACAATGTATGTATTTTAACATAAAACAGCACCATCCATCACTAAACGATACATTCTTAGGGCTAAGAAGTGATTAATTTTATAGGAATATTTAAAAAGTTATAAACATACGTTCGAAATTAAGATTTTTTAAACGCAGACATTGTTCCGCATTATAGGCCTTAAATATAAAGTATTTCTCTCGTGTGATGCAGGCAATTTACCGTACCGTACTTAAAAGTTTCGTACCGTGCTTGTATTTGCTGTGTACTTATTTCATTTCACTGTATTGTGCTTCCTTTTGCCATGTATATTTGTGTTTATCTTCAAAATTTAAAATAAAATATATTATCTAATTCAAAAGATTACATAATGGTACGATAGGCCCTGTGCGAATGACAGAATGGTCTTATCAGGAAACAGTTCCCTGGTCTTATTAGCATATAGGCCGTATTACACTTTTTTTAATTTATAAGAACACATTTTATAAGAACACTGAGGCTGAAATTGCTTAAAGATTAAGAACAAAATAAGAACAAATTGAGGCTGAGGTAAAAGAGGTCAAATGAGGTTTTTGAAAAACCAAAAAATTATATCTGTACCTTTAAATGTGCAGTAATGACTACCGGTATGTAATACCCCGTATAATCAGGTGTACTGTCGTTTGGGGCCATTTTTACCAGGCCTTTTTTCTGGGGCAATTTTTCAGGGCCCATTTTTGCTGTACAATAATAATTTTCTATGTTTGAAGAGTGTGTAAAATAAGAACAAATTAAGAACATTTTGAGCCTGAAATCGGCCAAAAAATAAGAATACTGAGCCTGGGCAAAATTTTACTGGTTCTTATAAAAAAAAAATGTGTATATTATCATCCCATCCACCTTGGTATTGAAACCGTTATTAATTTGTGATGTCGTGCTGGCGTTTTAGCCAATGTATAGGCACGCGGTGGCCGGTCTCGGTGATTGTCTTTTAGTGGTCAGAGTTAAGACACAGCATGTCAGATGATTAAACTACAACACTTTTACTTAGAATTCATGATTCATTTGATCGGATAACGAGAATGTTAGCGCTAGAGTCAGGGTTAATATACTTGAATAACAATACGTATAGTGGTATGAAAAGTCAGCAACAGATGTTGGAGTGGAACCCTAACGAATTTCTATCATCTCCATCTATTCGTTTAGAATTGAATTGACCAAAATTAGAAAATTAAAAATCATATAGAATTGTGTCTATACATGCAGGATAATAAATTTCCCCATATGTGCAATGATAACATCTACATGAAGTACCGCTTGCACACATTTAAAAATTGAGTAATAATGTAAAAATGATAGTGATTTTTTTCTGACAATGTATCTAGGCTCCAAAGGAAAGCAACCCACAATGGAAATACGTTTGCCTTTTCGGTATTTTATTATGTTTTTATCCTTGAATATTATTTTTGTATTCAGAATTTTTTAAAAAATAAATAAAAAATGGGCGTAACCACTCTTTCCCTTCAGTTTTTAAATATTTAAAGATCTGTTATATGCCTATCTCATTAACCAATCCGAGTTTTTGTCAAATTTTTGTTTTGTCTTAGAAAAAGCAGTTGTCCAACATATCAATTTTTTCCCTCCGAAGTCTGGATTTAAAATGGAAACGACAGGCAGTTGAATTTTTATCTTTTCATGTATTGTATTATGAAAACTGGAGAAAAGAATGAAACAATAAAACGGGATTTAATCCGTAGGCCTAATCGTCATGATTCACCTAATTAGTTTTAGTACAAGGTGTTAAAACTATTTTTGTATCTCACTTAATTTTTGAGAATGACCACAATATGGATTTACAACATTTTTCTATGCTTTTTACAGCAGGGTGTGAACAATATGATAAAGAAAACGTATTCAATCAACATAATACGCGCTAAATTTCTGAGTCAAGCAAATTCGAAACGAAACAACATAAAATCGGGTTAATGTCGGAAAAGGTTCACGCTTCGACTAAACATCGATCTACCTCATCTGATATGGATTAATGTTATGCTATGTTCAACATTTCCTGCCCCGGATATTCCTTTGTTTCGTTTTAAAACATTAGGTAGTTAACGAAGCCTTCACTCGGGGGAGTAAATAGGAAAGACGTGACTTTTAAAATGACTTGATTGGGTGCGATTCATGGTAATTTGGAAACAGATAATACTTTCTATAAAGTCTAGGCCTATAAATTTTAGACACTGCAGGATACATAGGGCTGAACTACAGGGCTGCATAGGCGATAAATCGTAAAATAAAAGTAGCAATCTGATTTCAAAGGCCTAGAAAGAGGTACCGGTATCAGAAACGTCATAACTCAGTAATGACAACTTTAACTACCTAGTAACAATATACTAACAGATTAAGATGAAAGAAAATTCATATATTTACAGTAGTTATTACTTTTTAAAATTAAGTTTTTAAGTTTTTATTTCGAGTTCTAAATCTACTTCGGATTATCTAATCCTACCTTGAGCGCAAATAATATGACGTCCTCGTGTACGGTTAATCGACATTATGAATATAAATTCTAATATAGACTTACCTGTTATATAAGTGAATTTTCATTATCAAATTAATTTACATATGAATATGTCCCGGTAACATATGTTGCACTTAGATATATACAGTAAGTGTTTTCTCTTTCTTATATTATTATTTAATTAAGATAAGCCGACATTGGTAGGTTATTAAAAAAAATGAATAGGGACACCACTGAGCTGGGGTTAGGTTTAATTAATTTATTAAGAGATAGTAATATAGAATAATACATAAGCCTAATTAACGAACACAAGCATCAACGTATGAATCATGTTATTTTTTTTCTTCAATTACATGAAATACCGTACAATTAACACACTAGCCCTAACATTGAAGTGTTAATTAATTCCCAGCTAATCTTATGAGATGTAAATATGTAGGTCTACTTATATTCAGCCCCCATGGTGTAATAAAACGTGCATCGTTGTAAATAATTTGTTAAAATTACATTAGAGTCAGATTAAGTTTAGCCTAGAAAATAACTACCGGTAAATAAATAATTTGAAATGGATCCGATAAGTAGACAGATTTATGTAGTATATCAGAGGCTTAATACAGGCTAGACATTGAAACTTATGTGGGTTCAAGTAAATACTTCACAGTGGCAGCACTTATCATTACAATTATTGTATGTTACAGTATTATCATCAACCTTGTGTTCGTAGTCAACGTCGTCGTCATAATCATCATCTTCATCATCACGTCATTGTCGTCGTCACCGCCACCGAAATGATTTTTATCATCGCCATCATCGATGTATTGTCCTATGCTAAATATAAAAAAAAAATCACAAAATATTTTTTAAAATTAACATGCCCATTTTGAAGTAACGTAAAAGTTATCAACTTGAACAGAAATTAGTGTTTTTTTATGAAAACGTCTACCCATCAGTTTACAGCGAAACATGATAGAAACACTTCCAGTCACTGGAAGTGTTTTATTATTTTTATTATAATTTGTTGGTTTAAAAATCAGGGTAGACATTTTTTATATTCAATAATTTCTATGCACAAGTTAATAATTTGTATGTTATTGCAAAAGAGCAAGTTTATTTCAAACTTATTGTTTTATGATTTTTTGACATTAGCAAGGAACAATACATCTTTAACATAACCATTACCATTATCATCCTCATCATTAGGTATAAAAATCCAATATATATACAAAAAATAAAATATAATACCGGCAATAACAGAATCACAATTTTCAATATTCATAATTAGGTCTATTATTATAAGGCCTATATATGGGCCTGAACTTGCATCACAATATTAACAAGGAAGTCGTTTCCATAGTAGTGACGATAATTATATAGGCCCTAAGGCCTACGAGTTCCTAAGATCATCTCTTACCGTACATCATGCACATTGATTGCCAGTAGGCCTACGCACTTCAATACCATCGTTAATTGTAATGATGATATCAGGCACGTCGGAAGCTATTTTTATTGGTCCAGCCAAATATACACAATCACCATTGCATTAATATGATTTGTTTTTATTAGTTTTGTCTTTGTAGCTCAAAACACGCACTATTCTATTACGTCAATCATTCATACTTGCACTAAATATATCAATTAACTATTCATTCATTTATAATTGTCACCATGGGATTTCATAAATATTATCGTACGTACAAGGAATAGTAGTTAAACATTGCTTTAACAGTATAAATTATATTTAAAAAATGATGTTTTACCATACCGGCCTGCTCAGTATGTTGAAAAAATACTCTAAAAAATCGACACGTGTTCGTCTCGAACCAGGGCCATATCTCAGTTACGGGCTGTACGCATGTATATTGGGCGGCCTGGGCCATGTCATAGTAGGGATTTTTTTAATGACAAAAGTGAAAACCGATCAGTTTAATTGATTAATAAGTAGGCCTATATCTAAAAGTTACTAAGTATCTAATCAAAATTGCTGATTTTCCCTGGCGTGTGTCCTACCACCCTGACTGGAGTCGCTGTAGGGCCTGAGTTGAACCCCTGTGAAACGTACGTAGCTTATTCTAATATTGGCCCTCCACCCGAGTTGGTTCCCATGATTCTTAATGCTCTATTGTGTATTTATCACCTGGTAGATCTGTCCATATGATGGGAATACCACACATGTTCCTCCTGCCATTAACAAACCAAAAGTTTACTAGATAGTAACACTAAATAATATACAAGCAGTCTGTTATTTGAAAATCTAATTTAAAAGACATTTGATAATAGGTTTACTAAATAAAATGCATAGCATATTGTACCGTGTATTCATAACACATGTTTAATTTAGGCCACATTTTTTAAATATGTATTTCACAATATCCGTCCACTCGCATAATATAGGCGTACAATCCTTGTTTTTCATATTGCATTACCGGTATATAATATACGGTAACATAACATATGTTTTATTTAATTAGCATACTGTCATCATTTTAGAGCAAAAAAACCTGTGGTTCGTGCTGAGGTGCAAACATTTTGAGAATATGAACCTCTAGGTGCCCGGAAATTGCACTCTCATACCTTAAAAAATCTGATTGGTAATTAATAATCAACAATAAACAATTTACTATTTTAACTTGTTAATATCTTAACGTCTTTCTCGTCATTGCCAAGTTTTCTTGTGATTTTTCATGAAATTTTATCCCTTTTAACCAAAGGAAAAAGAAATTGCTACTTTAAAATGTACAATAAAGTGTTCTTTAATCTAGAATTTGTTTTATAGGAATTTGAACATCCGTCAACGTATAAATATAATAGACAGTCATTGTTATTCATATTACTTTATATAATGTGTTCGTGTTTCTTGCACTTTATTTATTCATTTGAGAATAAGCATCTCATTTCATATAATTATGGAAATGATAAGAAATTCTGACAAGTGTATAATTTTCGCAATACACTGTCTTTCATAAAATTTAAAAAACTAACTGTGATTTTGTCATTATTTTTCTAGATATAGCATTCTTAACCTGTGTTACTCTCGGAAAATGGGCCCATCGGAACCTAGTTTCGCCACTGGGAAATGCAGTGGCAGATTCAAAGGAGGTCCCAGCCACCCCCTCCAAATATCTAACATGTAACAAATATAAAGGAGAAAAAAAAATTGTAAAAAATTTAAATATGAGAGTGCTATTTCCGGCAATCTAGAGGTGCCATAATCATAACATTTTTCCCTCAGTCCTAACCATGGTGGGCTCAAGTTGGTGGTCTATAACAATCTCTCCCTTGGCGCAATTTTTTAACGTATGGCACTTTGGTAAAATCTCATAAATTATTCATAATCATCCTTATAGAACATATTTTGCTCTGATGATTTTGATGATTTATAGGCCTATATAATTTAACAATGTTAACGGCTATCTTGTTTGTATGTAAGTGGTGACTCCGAATTGTATGATGTTGTATTTTATTTATTTAGGGCCCCTGAACATCAGCCTCACTTTTGGGAAGTTGGAATGGCTACCTCTTTAAATATTGTTGAAATAAAACAAAATAAAATAAAATTCCCCGCCGGACGCCATCCCAGTATTTCTGAGTATAGATATAGATATATATTTACTTGGTGAATCAAATCATGATAAATAGGCCTAGGCTACTAATACTTAACTACAGAAAAAATGAAATCATTTCAAATATGTTCCATATTTTCAATAAGCTGAATGTGCAAGTTAAGTTTGATTGCGTCAGAGAAAGTAGAATTTGGCTTACAAACAATATTGAGTTGTAAATTTTTGGTCCGGCCAAAACCGGACCGCTTCCGACGCCCTTGAATATGAATAATACTTGTATGTCTTCAAGAATTTGAAATAACAATAGTAGGCCTAACAAAAATAATGAGAAGAAATTGACTTATATACATTGATTTGACCTATATAGTCAAATCAATGTCTAGAACGATCACTAAGTTTATAAAAATAATGATACGGGGTGAATTCCACTTTCAGTGGCGGATCCAGAGATTTTCTGACGAGGGGCACAATATGAAGTTCACGCCGCTACGTCCACCTCCACCCCACCATGGTTGGTGTACATAAGTGGTGAACAATCGAGCTCACCTTTCACCCACTGCTGGATCGCCACTGAACTCATGGGCGTACTCCCTTTCTCCCTTTCCTCTCTTTAACTCAAATTTTTCTCCCCCTCTGTTATTTTTCAGCTTGACCGGCAGGGGTAAACGGGCCCTCATGGCTCCCGCTGGATCGGCGCCTGCTTTTGCAATCACAAACTAGAAAAATAATTAACTTACTTTGTTTACTAGAATTTTCAATATTCATAATTAGGCCTATTATTATATATAGGCCCGAACTTGCATCATAATATTAACATGAAAATCGTACCCATAATAGTGACGATTATTATATAAGGCCTACGAGTTCCTAACATCATCTCTTACCGTACATCATATACATTGATTGCCAGTAGGCATACGCATATACCATGACGTTAATTGTAATAATATCATAGTAGGCCCTACTTGTATATGTCTTCAATACAGAATTTGATATAACAATAGTATAATACAACTAACAGAAATAATGAGAAGAAATTGACTTTCCCTAGTCAAATCAATGTCTAGAACGATAACTAAGTTTATAAAAATAATGATACGGGGTGAATTCCACTTTGCATTCACGAATTAGAAAAATAATTAACTTACTTTGTTTATTAATGATTAATGTTCCTCCCGCAAGTACGTTCTCTTGGGCTAGTATAAAGAATGGTGTTCACGAACCTACGAAGGAAACAGTTTCAATGAAGGACGTCCTTAACGGGATGTGCAGAATAAAACTTACGCTTGGATTATCAAACACAACGGCAAAACAGATTATCTAAACTGATAAAACACAACGATATTGACATCCTCGAGTTTGTTTACTTGCTCTTTTCATGCTGTATTCAAGTTTAGCTAATTTACTTTACTCTTGAATTCTAAGATTTATTTGCGAAAATTCCGTCAATGCGGTTTCTTCTTCAGTTCATATAACGCGTCTTTGGATTCGTCAACGTAGAGCCAGGGCTAATAAGAAAGTAAGTCCGACAGCGTGAAATTGATAGGCATCGAATGAGAGGGTGCGGACTATAATATGCAACTTTCAATTGTGACGAAACATGCCACAGCAGTATCGATTATTTCAGCTCCGTTTGCTGGTGACAATAAACACGAATTTATCAATCTATAAAATGAGAGACAGATTTTCCACCATTGCACACAGGTTGCTGAATAGTAGTACGGCAGCTTAGGGCCACATTTGGACTTAACGTGGACGTTCCGGACAAAAGCACCAATTTTTTTTACAATATTTGACCTTGAATGACCTATTTGTGGCAATCTGACCAGGTAAAAAATGGTAATTGTATGGTATATACATTGAATGACCTTAAATGACCTTTTATGATCTTAATGACCATCTGACCATGTCACAAGTGTTATAAATCCTTGACCATGAAATATAATTTTAGATATCATAATTCTCATTAAAGTGGTTTAAAAACCGATATATTGATAAATATAGGATTTGCGTGGCAGCCATTTTGAAAATCAAGATGGCCGCCAAAATGACCTCGAATGAAATATTGTAGTTCATAGTAAAGATTTTGAATTCTGAGAGTCAGGGTATGGTTCTAATGTAAAATATGACAATTATGTAATTTTTAAGATACCATACAATATTTGACCTTAAATGACCTATTTGTGGCAATACCAGGTAAAAAATGGTATGATGGTTTTCCTGGACCATATAAAAATAGTTTCAGACATTAGAATTATAATTCCAAGTGGTTTAGAAGCGAAGATATAGATAAACATAGGTTTTATTAGGCGGCCATTTTGAAATCCAAGATGGCCGCCATAATGACCTCGGATGAGGTGGTTCCTACCAAAAATTGAATGCTATGACCATAAGTAAGAAGCATGTAAAAAAAAATTGGTGCTTTTGTCCGGAACGTCCACATCCATCTGCTAAGCTGCCGGACTATAGGGAGAAACACTGGATCCAGATTGGCGTATGATTTATAGCATTACGTTCTGTCTAAGAATATTATTTTTTTTTCTGATATAGGCCTAATATTTTGTATGCCTATATATAGCCATGGTGTGCCTGTATAAGGTCATGATGTGATGTCATCTTGACCATGTTTAGGCATGTCACACGTGTTTGTCAAATAAAATTTGAAAGTCCGGGCAGCGCTTAACGCTCTGTCTACATTATCCAACTTTATGTCACAAATTTGTGTGATGTGACCATCCATATTAAGGGTATGGTGATGTATTAAATCCAAATATGGGCATATTGCGTTCATTTCTCCCATAAAATCGAATAGTGTTAGACAGATATTTAGTGACGAAAACAGTACCGAGGTATTTTAACATGAACAATAAATCAAGAGTAACGAGTCAAACTTGATATTCCAGATTCCTATTAAACAATATTGTAGCAGGAAATCCAACATATGTTTATCAAAAAAAAAACAAAAAAACAAAAAAAAAAACGCGTTCGGCGTCGGCAAATACGTAGATTTTCCTCTTGGTCAAGGTATTTCATGTTTTACGTTACAGTACAGTAAATAATAAAGACCAAGAGAATTTTAACAAAGCTTATCGTAAATCTGTTCAGTTAAGAAACAAACTTTAGGCTGTTAAATACTAACTTTTTTTCCAATTTTTTTTTTTGGTCACATCTGGATTTCACAACATGTATATGATTCTATCAATAAATTATTAACTAAAACTAACTCATTGATACATGTATTTAAAAAAAAAATACAAGTAATCCAGCTTTAATCATTTTAAAGCTTTTAAAAGGAACATAAGTATTATAAGATTAGTTGTTTTACATGCATATATACATACAGTTTGAATGTAATACCGTCGCATATCAACAAAAAATTGCATTGACATTATTGTACTTTGGAAATTAAAAGAAAAATTTGGAATAGAGTTAGTGAAAACGATGAAATTACAAATTATGTTCGAGAGTTGAAATAAAAAATTAAATAAAATATGCTTACTTTAAAACAACTATAATAATTAGATTACATATAGAATTGCTCGACTAAAAAGATTAACCAAGGATTAACTACGTATAAGACTTTGTCCACACTCACATTTTTTGAGACAAGACACTGTGATATGCCCATATTTGTGTGTAATATGACATCACCGTATGGGAACATCGCACAAATTTGTGACATAAAATTTGAGAGTGTTGACAGATCTTTAGTTATAATCTAAACAATATATACGCTATAAGAACGTTATAATAACGTTACAGTTTGGTGTTGAAAACGTTATTTTGTAGAACCATATTACAACGTAATTTCACAACTGCATAACGCTTGAACGTTCCTGCAAGTTTGTGTGAACGTTATTTTGTGACATGCCAAACCACAACGTTCGCGAACGTAATTAGAACGTTTTGTGTTTGCTGGTTCCAATGTGAGACTGGGTATATAAACCCCCACCCCCCCTTTTTTTTTTGTTACTTTTTGCCAGATTTGCTTTTAAAATCCCTTACAAATTCAGGGTACTGTACACACCGTAAAAACAATAATTGAAGCCAATTGGCTTTTTTTTGTTTTGCCCCCGATCTTTGGATTGGCTTCTTTTCGAGATGAGCTTCTTTTCGAGACTACTTTTGCAAAGTAAAGAGGGTGGCTTCTTTTTAAAATGAATGCTGTAATTCTTTTCAAAATGAATACCGTAAATTTTGTGAATTCGTGCTACAAAACAACGAATAAGGCCACTTTAACATTGGAGTGTATTTAACCGCCACTAAATCGCTTAAAATATTGTATAAACCAAGCTTGTATCTAATTTATTTTGTTTTCTGAAATTCATTTACAGTGTGTATGTACTATACTATCTCGAAATAAAGCCTTTGCTATCTTGCAAGGCTAATTTTGCAAACTAAAGAGGAGGCTTCAATTCGAGGTTTTACGTTACGGCATACACACGAACTTTGACCTAAAAGTCTATAAATAATAATTTGTAAAGAAATTTTCTTTCTCTCACACTTCCAGTTTAACTGTAAGCACACAAAGTAGGCCCTATTTCAAAGATTGAATTTAATTCTTTATTAGTTTAATTCATTGGTGGACATTAAAATTGATCGGAGGGCCAAAGTGAATTTTTGATTCAACTCTGAGGGCCGCCCCCAAACTTGGATGTTTCAGTGCACTTCCAAAAAACCTTCATACACTGTTTAATGGCCACTTTATTCTTAGTTTTACTATTACTTTTTACTTATGATCAGTACCGGGCGACAAAAAGCAAAGGTGTTTTCTAGCCAAGGATTGTTGGCGGGCCGCACACATAGGGTTTGTAGTTTATTTTCGCGGGCCGCAAAAAAAAAAAAAATCACAGGCGGGCCGCACTTTGCCCACCTGTGGCTTAATTCAAACAATATATTTTAAACATAATATACAACAATAAAAGAAACTCATATAATAGTACTGTATGTATCTGATTCATTCCAAAATTTAATATAAAGTACAATATATATTTGACTGATATATGCAAAACTGTATTTTTGAGTATCACAATGCAATACAATAGATTTTCAGAATAACTGATAAAATAATAAAAACAATGTATGACACATATCAGTTTGATGACGTGAAATGTCATCATGCGCTCGTTAAAAGAATTACCTGCCCAAGGCCACAGTATGTGACAGCAAACAATGCTGACGTAAAACATGGTAACACATTTTGTGAAAACGTGCCTAATAGCAACAAGTGGTGAATAACTTATGATAAAATGTATCTCCTTTATGGGTATTTGTAAGTTTGCACCGGGATTCAAGTACCCCCCCCCCCCCACGACCCCCAACTGGGCCTGGACCAAACTGACTGGGAACCACTCTAAATTTGTAAAAAATACAGAAATTAAAGGGGGGGGGGGGGTTGTAGAAAATAACAATCAAATCTGAGAATGCATTTCTGGCCAGATAGAAATGCCACTAAAATAAAAATTTCATGCCTTAGCCCCAATCATGGTAGAGATAGGACTTTCATTCTGTAGAGGTTTCTTTCTGGGCTGCCTCTAGTTTGAATTCCTGGATGTGGTTTGATAGCAAATGTGCTTTAGAAATATGAGATGCAATATTATCGAACACTCCTTAAAGGCACTGAGTATCCATAGCAGTGGAGGATCCAGAATTTGAAATAGAGGAAGCCCAGGGAGGAACATTCACAGATGGAGGGCCTAGAGCACTTTTAGCCTCACCATGGTTGGGGCGTAGGTAAGAAAATGTATGATTATGGCACCTCCAGATGGGTGGAAATGGCACCCTCAGACTTTAAAATTAGAATATAATTTTCATTTTTTCCATTTCTTTAATAATTTGAAACATTTTTTTTTTGTGGGGGGGGGAGGAGAGGAGGAGGAGGGGACTGGCCAACTGGGACCCTCTTGAATTTGCCGCTACATAGGCATTTGTTCCAGCGACCAAGATAATAATGTGAGAGACGTACATGCTTTGGCAATATGTAATAGATAAGACGGGCATTATATAATCATCATAATCATAACCAGCACCACAATAATAAATATTCTTTATATTATTTAGTTGAATCAAATTTGAAATAGAGAAAGCCTTTGTTCATAATTTAAAAATTATTAAAACACAATATTATCCATACTTTTGTATATACTCATAGCTTAATATGTACTATATTAGTTTCATTGATTTTTATAGTTCCAGTATAATTATATACTAAAGACACCACCACTTTAAACATTTGTCCTTTTTTGTGTTCGTGACAATAGTGTATAATGTATTTTATCCTATGGGAGGATACACCACAGACAGTTTAGCGAATTGTGACAATTCTATAAGCTCAGGTTACAAATAATACAAACAACCAATCTGATTTATTCTAAGTACCCTCGCAAGGCACCTAATCCAACACAAGTCTTACATTGGTTAATCCTCAACATAAGCATGTATCCCTTAATCCCACAGATTAACAACATTTAATCTGCTAGATTATCATTAAAAAAAATGCCATTAATATTTCTCTTCTTCTAACAGTTCTCATTCAACAACGCCAAGTTTTTTGCGTAATTCTCTGTCTGTTTTTAGTTTTTTCGATGATGGCGCATATATGCCTGTGTATGGGCCCGAGCAATCAAATGAGCTTTTCTTCATAGAATATGGAATTACAAAGTTTTTCCGGATGATGTCGACATCTCTCTGGAAGTGCGGTTTGATTCTGGTACTTAACTCGGGACTAGCATCAACTTCGAGGATGAAGTAACTGCAAAAAAATTGTATTCACATGTGGATTTGTAAAATTAATGTGAAAATAATAAAACACAACAAAAATGTAATTAAATAAAAGAGAAACCATAATACAGGTCAGGGGAGGATACAGAATTTTTTCAAACGGTGGGGGGGTGGGGGGAGACACAACAATCTTAAAATAGGTAAGTGAGTAGCACATAACATTGATTTGCATTGAAAATTTTAAAATTTAATGGCAAAACGGGGGGGACATGCCCCTGTTCCCCCTACTGGATCTGCCCCTGCAGGTCTCCCTGTAATTACAGACCCCTCCAATTAAAGACCATCTCCAATTAAAGACTAATATTCTGTAGTCCCAAATTAACATTTTCCATTATTATTCTAATTAAAGACCAAAGATGCTAAGATCATCAGAGGAGGGCGGAAAAAAAATTAAAATTAAATTTTGTTTTTTTATTTAGCAAATAGTTTTGCCAAAAACATCCAAACAGAGGAGAAAATAAAAATAAAATTTTATTGGTGAATGTAAACAGTGTAGTTACTAGTAATGGGATGGTTAAATGTTATAAATTTATATAATTATGAAGAAGTACACATATATTATTTTTGGAGATTTCAAGGCAGAAGGCAAAAATAAAGAAAAACTTTTATTTCTTAAATTTCCATTAAAAGCGGGTGCACTGATTGGCCAAAAATAGAATTTTATTTTTAATTGAAATCATCATTATTGGCGAGTGCGAGACCATGGAAACCGGGGTCAAAAAGTGGTCTTTAATTAGACAGAGAACAGTATTCATTAAAAAAATTTCTTTACAAGAAATTGGTGCCCTAATTATAATATAACGATCGTCTTTAGACACAGAGTCTATTATCATGAATTTTTACACTGTACAAATATAGTTTGTGACGTTTGTTTGGAAAAAAGCAATATATATTGCAAAGAGGTACTGTAAAATAGTGAGTCTAGGCTTCCTTTAAGTACAATCAGGGGTTCGAATACTGGACTCGCTATTTGTATTCTTTGCAAGAATATTCAAGATGATTCAAGTACCTTTAATGGTCTATAAAATATACAGAAATTTGGGGAGCAACCTAGTTGCATCCTAGACATTTCACCCCGAACATTTTCCCCTGGTATTATGCAAATGTCCAGGGAGGCAACTAGCCTAGATTTAGAAAATTGTTATTCTTGGTAGATAAAATGAACATGAATGTGTGTATACTATTACAAAAAAAAACAAATGACTTCCTACAGTAGTTCTGCAGAGTGTAGTGTTTGGAGGACGTAGCTTTACGCCAGATTTACATTTGAATATAAAGGCACTTTAATCTAAGATGCCTCTCTACCCAGGATTATCAGTGGGTACCTTGTGGATTTAGATGTCAATGCACAGCTGCTACATTATGTATTATGTATTCTCAGAGGAAGTTAAGTATAGATTCCATATACATGTTTGATCTAATTAAACTGGGTAATAATTAGACTTGTTACAAGTCGCTTAACTATATATTTTTTCCCCCATTCTGGACAACGCCACTGTCACATTAGAATTGAATCTCATGTATTGTTTAACCAAATAACGTTTAATCATTCAAGCATGTAGTAATGACACTCTATTCATTAATGGTAAATGCTTGATAGTCAATGATATGCAAAACATACAGGTGCAACTTTCTTTCGTATAAAATAGATTTTCATGAGGAATTACGACACACCTATTCATTCTTTGTTTTGTGGTACACTGTACGGGGAGAATGAAGTACTTGTCGCAGGGCGCAGGTTGTATTCCTATGAAGTGAATGCCTGTATAAGCCTAGGCCGGTTAATTTGGAACTGGTAGGAACTGTGATTGAAGTACAATATTGCTGTTTCCATTTAATACAAGCGATGGACTGTCTTGTTGGGAAAAGCACGCAAGCGATGGTCTGTCTTGTTGTATCCCCGAGTATTTGATCCGTTCAAAATTGCCGCTGACGGAGTCAGTATTGGTTGATTGAAATCATACTAAAGTGAACTGTACAACATGGAAAATTGAGCAGAAATGACTTCTGGATGATTGAAGTAACATTCAACTTTTGTTGACTGCTCCGTATAATATTTTTGGAGCATTGTTTATTATAGGAAATGATTTGCATGAGACACTAATTGATTTCATGAATGAAATAGTTTGCATGATATTCATATTTTTATAACTGGTTATGAACGTAATGATTTGCATGAGATACTAATTAATTTCATGAATGAAAT
>NW_022724919.1:255815-262643 GCF_011630105.1 Anneissia japonica
GTCCCAAATTAACATTTTCCATTATTATTCTAATTAAAGACCAAAGAAGCTATAGGGGGACTTTTTTTTATACTTTTTTTCACGAACGGGCGGAAAAAAAATTAAAATTAAATTTTGTTTTTTTATTTAGCAAATAAAAATATAATTTTATTGGTGAATGTAAACAATGTAGTTACTAGTAATGGGATGGTTAAATATTATAAATTTATATAATTATGAAGTAGTATACATACATTATTTTTGAAGATTTCAAAGCAGAAGGCAAAAATAAAGAAAAACTTTTATTTCTTAAATTTCCATTAAAAGCGGGTGCACTGATTGGCCAAAAATAAAGTTTTATTTTTATTTGAAATCATCATTATTGGCGAGTGCGAGACCATGGAAACCGGGGTCAAAAAGTGGTCTTTAATTAGACAGAGAACAGTATTCATTAAAAAAAATTTCTTTACAAGAGATTGGTGCCCTAATTATAATATAACGATCGTCTTTAGACACAGAGTCTATTATCATGAATTTTTACACTGTACAAATATAGTTTGTGACGTTTGTTTGGAAAAAAGCAATATATATTGCAAAGAGGTACTGTAAAATAGTGAGTCTAGGCTTCTTTTAAGTACAATCAGGGGTTTGAATATTGGACTTGCTATTTGTATTCTTTGCAAGAATATTCAAGAGGATTCAAGTACCTTTAATGGTATACAGAAATTTGGGGAGCAACCTAGTTGCACCCTAGACATTTCACCCCTGACATTTTCCCCTGGTATTATGCAAATGTCCAGGGAGGCAACCAGCCTAGATTTAGAAATTTGTTATTCTTGGTAGATAAAATGAACATGAACATGTGTATACTATTACAGTAAAAACAAATGACTTCCTACAGTAGTTCTGCAGAGTGTAGTGTTTGGAGGACTTTAGCTTTACGCCAGATTTATATTTGAATATAAAGGGACTTTAATCTAAGATGTCTCTCTACCCAGGATTATCAGTGGGTACCTTGTGGGTTTGGATGTCAATGCACAGCTGCTACATTATCTATTATGTATTCTCAGAGGAAGTTAAGTATAGATTCCATATATGTTTGATCCAATTAAACTGGGTAATAATTAGACTTGTTACAAGTCGCTTAACTATATATTTTTTCCCCCATTCTGGACAACGCCACTGTCACATTAGAATTGAATCTTATGTATTTTTTAACCAAATAACGTTTAATCATTCAAGCATGTAGTAATAACACTCTATTCATTAATGGTAAATGCTTGATAGTCAATGATATGCAAAACATACAGGTGCAACTTTCGTTCGTATAAAATAGATTTTCATGAGGAATTACGACACACCTATTCTTTCTTTGTTTTGTGGTACACTGTACGGGGAGAGTGAAGTACTTGTCGCAGGGCGCAGGTTGTATTCCTATGAAGTGAATGCCTGTATAAGCCTAGGCCGGTTAATTTGGAACTGTTAGGAATTGTGATTGAAGTACAATATTGCTGTTTCCATTTGATACAAGCGATGGACTGTCTTGTTGGGAAAAGCACGCAAGCGATGGTCTGTCTTGTTGTACAGTATCCCCGAGTATTTGATCCGTTCAAAATTGCCGCTGACGGAGTCAGTATTGGTTGATTGAAATCATACTAAAGTGAACTGTACAACACGGAACATTGAGCAGAAATGACATCTGGATGATTGAAGTAACATTTAACTTTTGTTGACTGTTACGTGTAATATTTTTGGAGCATTGTTTATTATAGGAAATGATTTGCATGAGATACTAATTGATTTCATTACTGAAATTGTTTGCATGATATTCATATTTTTATAACTGGTTATGAACGTAATGATTTGCATGAGATACTAATTAATTTCATGAATGAAATAGTTTGCATGATATTCATATTTCCATAACTTATGTTATGAATGAAATGATTTGCATGAGATACTAATTAATTTCTGAAATAGTTTGCGTGATATTCATATATTTATATAACTTGTTATGAATGAAATGATTTCCGTGAGATACTCAATAATTTCATGAATGAAATAGTTGGCATGATATACAGATTTCTAAGATAACTTGTGTTATTAGTGAATGAATGACACAGTTTGTTCTTCATATTAAATTTATCTATAATAGACCATTTGTATGATATATTGATATGTTAAATTTATTTATTTTGCATGTTCATTGTCCATTCTACATTAATCTTAAATTTAACTATAATATATCATTTGTATGATATATTGATATGTTGAATTTAACTATTAATGAAAGTTACTGATGTATGCTAGGCCTATATGAATATATAGTTAATATTGATTAGTTCATGTAATTATAAACATTTAATCATAATGAGTATGAATTTAAATGTTAGTTAGTACTGACATGTGGTCAGAGATCACTGTAATTATATAAAGAATTACATATTGAGATTCAGTGGTTTTGTAATAGATGAATAAATATATTTTGGGATATATCTTCTTCACTGACTTTTTACAGAACAGTCTCTACTAGTCAAACGCAACAATTGTTTGCCCGTGTTCGCATAAGTGACAGCCACTAACGAGTAAGTTAATTAAATCAAGTACGGGACGCCAACTAAATTTGATATGATGCCCACTAAGTGCAATAAAAAGCAAGTAAACAAATTTAAGGCCTGGAACCAAGGCTAGTTAATAATATGAAGCACATTGATAATGTAGCATGTGCTATTGTATAAGGCTCTGTTCATACAATCACAATTTATGTGACAAATAAATGTGATATGCCCATATTTGGGTGTAATATATTACACCATGCCCATATAAGGACAGAGCTTTAATGCTCTGTTCACACCATCTAATTTTATGTGACCAATAAATGCAATATGCCCATATTTGGGTGTAATATGGTATCACCATGCCCATATAATCATTATCATATATGTATTATTTTTTAACATTATACCGAGACATATGAAACATATATAAAATAACAAAAAGTAATAATTCAATGCTAGATAAATCATTGTTTTATAGCTCGTTGAGGCTGTTTTTAATGTAAAGATAACTATTATTATATATAATTTGCTTAGTAGGGTTGGACTACTATATATGAATTTAATGGAACCTGAGCTATAGAGGGTGCTATAACAAGCATGTACTGTGATAATGTTTACTTACTGTCCATTATAAAACCTCTGTGCATGAGCTGTCATTATATATGGAAGCTGTCGCTCACCGAGGCTCTCCATACTACGAACAATAGCACCTTGGTTGATTAATTCTGTGACTACTCTTTTCATCGCCTCAACCAGAGAGGGCTGTAAACAGAATAAACCGTGAAAGAATACAAGTTTCAAATTTATTAACAGAAAAGAAATAAAATACCGTAAGGTATCCGAGGTTCCAAACTGGAAGAAACCACATTCAGGAGATCTGTTTAATTGAGCTTTCTTAAAACATTTAATTTTATTTAAACCACTTGACTACCCATACAATGACGATGACAACATCTGGTTGATCACTAAAGAGATATTTCTACTCAAATGTGCCCCCAAACCACAAAAAGTGATGTTTTTGGCAGGGGCCAACTTTGATGTGTCATTGCAAAAAATCAACTGGACTTTTTATGGAGAACTTTAAATATGATATGGAAAACATATTCAATTAATAATTACTGTATATACTCTCAAAAGGTACAAACTGAATGCAGGAATGGAATCCATTATTAGGGAGGCCTTTTCTGATTTGCAGTCACTGGTATATGTACTGTACTATCTCAAAAAGAAGCCCCTGCTATCTTGGAAAGAAACTTATGGCTTCTTTTCGAGATGGATTTCTTTTCATGGCTACTTATGCAAACTAAAGAATGGGGTATAAAGATGGGCTTTTCCTTGAGATATCGCACTTGTCAATTGAAAACGCTACTTAATACGAACAAGGACAAACGAAATCAAACTACAGTTGATGAAAGTGCAGTTTACGTTTGTAATGCATTTGTTATCTTAGTTTCATTTGTTATTTTAGTATTTATATAGCACCTATTCCATTTATATTGTGTTAAATAATATACAGTACTATCAAAACATTTGTACTTCAGGTATGACAGCTTGAAAGTGTAATATTTTGTTCCTTTCAGTGTGTTTGGCTTTCAGCTGAAAATTATAACGACAAAACTTAATTGTGTGGGTGATCCTTGGACTAGGCCTATCTTTTAACCGATTGCCAAAACAATCAAGTGGGTTCTTCTGATATCCCTCGCGCATATAAAACGACGGACGTGATTTATTGACATAATTCACTCAAACTAAAAAAAATAATACTGTATTTAATCATTTCACCATGAAATTCAGGTGAGGAATTTGGTTTCGGTTTGAGTGCTTGACATATAATTTGGGTCGTGGGCTAAAAAGGTTGCGGAATGGGGTTCTAGCCTATGTCTGAATCGGAGAAGCACATGAGAAGAGCTAGGCAAGGACGAGATGAGCTTGCTTGATGAAAGCATTACGTATGTGTATTGCTAGGCAGATTTCCATAGAAGTTTGGAGAAGTGCGTATTACTTGTTTGAAGATAGTAGACCCATCATACGTGTTGACAAATTCGCTTGACACACATGACGGTTAGGGAATCCAGCAAATGAACATGTACATATTAATGGTCATGTCATGATTAAATAATGTTAAATTAAAGATATGTAAAAACGAATATAAATGTTGTGTCCTTCGAATGAGCATTTAATAATGATTTGAAATGATTCAAATTAGAGGCATTAGCAACCTCATTTGGAAGACTATTCCATGGATCGACAACTCTGCATCCAAATTGATCATAGGAAAAGAAAATTGACTGATTGATTTAACTGATTGATAAAATTTATTCAGTATCAAAACATAAATTAAGTAAGAAAAAAATACAGTAGTACATTGGTTAAATGATTAAAATTGGGTCAAAGCCCTTAGTTTTAGCCTAATTTTCAGCAAAATCTGCACTGAAATCGGCCCTTATTTTCCGAAATATGCAGATAGATTTCTAACGCTAAAGCCTTGTTCGCATTGGATTTAAAAAATGGTAAATTTAACCAGGGTAACTTTAACCAAAGTCATGGGTACATTTCACCATTGTTCGCACTTGGATTATTCACACGGTTAGTTTTACCATAGTTTTACCAAGATTTAACCTTGTGTATAAAAAATATTATTGAGGGACCTAGTTTGTGACTTCAACTTCCGGTTTTGTTCGAGCGGTGTCAACATGGAAGAAGTTTTAACCGTGTTGCACGTTCGGATTGGACTTCTTGACCAGCGTGGTTAGTTTAACCGAGACCGTGGTAAGTTTTACTGGGCAGGCTGAGGTCGGTAAAATTAACCATTCGGCTTGGTTAATTTAACCCTGAGGGAATTGTAACCGAGCATTCAGATTGGATTTTTTTTGGTCAATTTAGCCAGTGACTCAGTTAATTTGACCAAATTAAGACCAGTGCGATAGGGGCTTAAGTAAGCCTAATTTTTGCACGGATACATTCCTTGGGGTGGCAGGACTTACTTACTTTACACTTTCACAGTCTGGCAAACTAGGGTTGTCTGGCTAGGAGGCTCAGGCTTAGAGTTAGTAGATATGGCTGGGCTATAGATAGGATAGGCTACTACTACTACTAGGCCTAGCCAAGTCCTAGGCAGAACAAATACTATGGGCGTGTAGGCCTAGCCTAGGCTAGTCCAAGTTAAGCGAGCCAATACTGTAGTCCTACTACTACTAGAAGCTAGGACTATAACGGTTAATTCAAATGCATCGTTGCTTAGTATAATGTTGAAAAAAAAATTAACTTTCACGCACCCTTTCTAAGGCTCTCATTATCAGAGATAATTCGTACCGAGGCATTTCGAAGCTTCGATTTTCACTGTCCACAGCCTACATCCGTCCTCCAGGGCCGATAATCCTAGCCAACATTCACATGTGTTGTTGACTCGTGAACATGTGTTTCGACTGTCAACATTGTGTCATCACAAGAATTTATGCGTCAACATCAAGAACAATGCGTTCCTGCTAGAATGCCGCTTCTGTCCATGCGCTTGGTGTCTAAATAAAAAAGAAGAGTGACAAACTTTTTTCTTTTGTCTTTTTAATTGGTCTCTCGTCACCAACATTAAAATTCCCCATCCGTAGGCCTATATTCTAACGTCTTGCCCTTTTATTTTTCATTATTACAAATAAATGAAATGAATTGAAATGATTTACATTTCTAAAATAAGAAATTAAAAAAATTAAATGATTTTTCCAAAAAGCATCTAGGCTCTTGGTTCTTAATTAATTTATTTAAAGGTTTTTAGATTTTGTTTCACAGGCCAAAGATAATGTCGAGTTGCGAGCAACTTGTTAGACATACTTTAATGGACCAATTCTCTGAGAGGCTTACGGTGGCCGAAGCGCGATTTTTTTTCCGTACGAAACATTTACATGAAACTCCACTCGGGCCGTCTCGGCTGAATCGATCCGAAAATCTCATTGCAGAATTCAGGAGGTCAAAAGGTCATCAACAAACGTCTACAGAACAACTTCTGAGAGAACGCCGCTGTCTAATTTTTAAAAATACATTGATGTTACCATGTTAATACCAATGGGTCGTTTAAAATGACGTATAATATTTGATTAAGCTGCAGGAGTAATGAAAAGTGTTATTTTAACTTGAGTTACATACTATGACAATTTTAATTTTTTAGTTAGGCCTGGGTTTTGCATAATTACCTAGGCCTACTAAAAACACTTTCTGGGAAAAGCACAAAGAGTAAGGAAAAGCGCGTTTTTAAAAAAAATTAGACAGCGACGTTCTCTCAGAAGTTGTTTTGTAGACG
>NW_022724919.1:262795-269251 GCF_011630105.1 Anneissia japonica
TAGGTAAACATAGAAAGAGCAATAATAGTAAAACTCGAGCGTCACGACATTGCGAAGTGTCTGCTCTTGTTCCTCGTATCGTACTCACTCGAGTCAATCCGAGATGGCCCGAGTGAAGTTTCATGCAAGTGTTTAGTACGGAAAAAAAATTGCGGCCGAAGCCCCTTACTATATGAGGCGCCAAATGTACTTTCATTACTTAAAAAATTATATAAATATAATCTTGTTAAATGATGAAAGTTTGGCGCCTCACACCTTACTGGCCGCAATTGAAGGTTTTGGGAAATTTCATATTCTATTCTATTTTATGTGTTCAGGTCTACTATTGTAGCCTACATTATTTGGGCACTGTAAGTATTGTAACCATAAAATTGATTTAATATTTTGCCAGAGGCCAAGGCTCCGAGAAAGTAGCCTTGAGGTCGTAGGCTATTTAATGGATTTCTGAGACCTATAATTCGTGAAAATTCTATTAAAATTTTATTCATTTGGTGTTGTTAGGGACCTGAAAAAAGTAACGTTTTGTGTCATTTAAACTAATAATTTCTAAAAATTCTCCTGAAACAGAATAGGCCTATACGTTGTAAGTCATTTTCACTTTCGGCAATCAAAACAAAATCTTCTGCCCAGAAGAGGCGGTTTATTTGACACCCAAACACACGGTACCACATTCTGGTTCAGTAACATAGAGAGAGCGTATTAATGTAGAGAATACACAGCCTAGCTTGTTCTACTCAACATCAACATCAAAATAATCCGTAATGATATCACCAAACCTACCAATAAATTGAACATTACTAAACAATTTGTCGAAAAGTTTTGATATCTTGCCACAAATACCAATATCGAAAGCAATTGATAAAAGGTCATCGCTCCAAAATGTATCAAATGCTTGCAAAAATCGAGAAACACTAGATAGGTTGGTTTATTTTTTGCTGTGCATGATAAGGCTTCTAAAAAGCGTGAAAATTTAGTCCTCACATCTATGATTGCTTCTGAAACCCCCACTCCCACTGAATTTTATTGAGAATTTAGTTTTCTTTTATGAACTCGGAAATACGATTACAAATTATGTGATTTTAAAGATTTTAGACACGACTGAATTTAAAGTTATTCCCCTATAATTATTTAATTCGTTTTTTCCCCTTTCGTAATAATGGAACAATGGACCACTTGTTCTTCAGTGGGGATTTCTTCAAAGTAAACAAACTTCTTAAATAAAAGAGTTGAAGATTTAATTGAGTTTGTGCCCCAATTCTTAAGGAGTTATTCGTTATGTCATCAATTCCTGGCGATTTGTTATTCTTGGCACATATGATAAGCATTTTCAACATCATCAAAACTAAGGTGTAAATCTTCTAATATGTTTGTCGGTTGCTTATCAATTAAGCAAGCGGTTTTACCATGCCTAATGTCATTTACACCAATTTTCATAAGATCAGCATTACAATTTTGTTGGATTGGATTTATTTGGTGCAAACACTTAAGTCTAGAAGCAGACTTATTTCCAGTGGGGTCCTTCTGGTGGTGATTGGACAGTACACCGGAAGCCAATCCCTACCGTACTCTTTTCCGAAGAGTGACTGCGTTCGTGCGTACGTGCACATGGGCCATTTACGCGTAAATTCAAATAATGTTTACCCAGTTTCAAGTTGACCATTTTACGCTAAAATATGAAAAATCTGGACCCATTTTCTTAAAATTTTACACATTTTAGGCTAAATATGAAAAATCTGGTCCCATTTTTCATAAAGTGGACTCATTTTACGCATGAAATTGCATAATTTGAACCAATTTTTAAAATGTGGACCCATTCTTTGTGGACCCATTAGAAAAATTGTGTGGGACAGACCCAATAGCTGGCTCGGCATTGCCACCATTGACCTTTTCAGGCACATGCTGTTGATATTCATCAAGAGTTGTCTCGTTCCGGCTCGATTTAGATGTAGACCTCCACGGTTGAACAGGGAATAATCGATAGAACTTTCAAACTTTTTGAAGTTACTATCATATCATGGTCACCAAATTGTTGATTGCCGCATTTGTTGTCACTTCTTGGACAAATATTTGATAAGACAGTATATTATTAGGAGCACCATGGACCTATTAATAATCTTATTAATAGGTCCATGGTAGCACCTTGTTGCAAGTCACCAAGTAATTTAGAAAATTATTCTCATGCAGATTCTTATGGTTCAGCAGAAGTACAATCATTAGTAAGCCTACCTACATGGATGATGATATTTTCAAATTCATTAACGCTGATGTTATCATATATTTATGAACAATATGTTTCCTCCTCTAGGGCATCGTAATGCGATGTTCACAAGGCCAATGCTGGAATCATACTGTCACCAATGAATAATGTGGGACTAGTAGAATGAGTAGGTGATACACTTGGATAGTTTAGATCATCGTGGTAGGCCTATTGTCCATTATCATACCTTGGCTGTGAATGCGGTCCATTCTCTATTAAGACATTTGCATTTTCAGTTGATACTGGTACCGTACTCTTCTGATATTATAGCAATTAATTGTGGTAAGCCTGGTTCTCAGGAGAGCCCTATATATCCGGTTCGGGAGCTAACCGTTAGCACCTGCGTGAGAACGCCCGATCGGTTGGCGCTAAACGTTAGCAGTATCCGGATGCCGCTAACGGTTAGCAAGCGCTATCGGCTATGTTCCCACACGGCTGCTAACGGTTAGCAGGATCCGGATCCTGCTAACCGTTAGCTGCGTCCATACGATAAAATCCCGATCCGGATACCAAATATATGGTGATCGAATCACTGGCCAATAAGAAACTGGAAATTGTAAACGCGTACGTGTGATTGGTTGATAATAAAAACGCGCTTAACTTGCTAACCGATAGCGCTTGCTAACCGTTAGCGGTATCCGGATACTGCTAACGGTTAGCACTAACCGATCGGGCGTTCTCACGCAAGGTGCTAACAGTTAGCGTTAACGGTTAGCTCCCGATCCGGATACTAGGGCTCTCGTGAAAAAAAGAAAGGTATATACAGTGTTCGAATAAAGGACATGATAGGCCTAATACATATAGTGTAGCATAGCTCTCAATGAATGTAGTAATATAAATTTTTTTAAATAAAGAAATTGTGTAATGTCAATGGCGAGCCTCATAACCATTAGACCACAGAGGATTCATGGTTGAACAGATTCAAATAACGTCAAATACATCGTGTAGCATAGCTCTCAACGAATGCAGTCCTATAAATAAAATGCCTCTGACGGGATTCGAACCTGCGACCTTTCGCAATCAAGGCGAGCATCATAACCATTAGACTACAGAGGATGTGAGGAACAGATTCAAATAAATTCAGATACATTTTATTACACAATAGATACGGCTGGAAACAAATAATAGCATATAATAAATTAATATAGCCGTTAACACTGTTAAATTATATATAAATCATCAAAAAAAAGTGTTCAAAGAAAGGACATGATAATACATACGGTATTGTAGCATAGCTCTCAACGAATGTAGTAATATAAATAAATACATAAAGAAATTGTGTAATGTCAA
The DNA here is from genome assembly GCF_011630105.1 of Anneissia japonica. Classification (NCBI taxonomy): domain Eukaryota; kingdom Metazoa; phylum Echinodermata; class Crinoidea; order Comatulida; family Comatulidae; genus Anneissia; species Anneissia japonica. Next base: position 266,343 of record NW_022724919.1, read on the forward strand.
GGCGAGCATCATAACAATTAGACCACAGAGTATTCATGGTTGAACAGATTCAAAAACGTCAGATACAATATTACACAATAGGTACGGCTGGAAACAAATATATATATATAATATAAATCAAGATCTCACTTTTTTTTCTTGTTCTTCTTCTTGTTTTTGTTCTTCTTCTTCTTCCTCTTGTTTTTGTTCTTCTTCATGTTCTTGTTCTTCCACTTCTTCTTCAAGTTCTTTTCTTTTTTCGTCTCAGTATATGTAGAAATGATAGGAAAGTAGCAGAAGAATAACTTGAAAGAGGAAATAAGAAAATACTATTATTATAATTATTATTATTATTATTATTATTATTATTATTATTATTATTTTAACTTTTTTTTTATTTTATTTTTTTTAAATTATTATTTTTAAAAAAAAACCAACGAAGGGATATATGTTTTCAGTCGTGTACGTTGGTGTGCGGGTGTGTGTGTGTGTGTGTGTCATGTTTTGGTGTTTTCGTGTGGATTTTTTGTGTTATTATTATTATTATTATTATTATTATTATTATTATTATTATTATTATTATTATTATTATTATTATTATTATTATTATTATTATTATTATTATTATTATTATTATCATCATCAATTTGTTTAGGCTGTTTTGACCATGTAACAAAACAATTTAAATACTGCGCGCGTGTATGATAGGCAAAAATAAACAGATTGAGCGCACTCCACAGTGTGCAATGTTTGGACGATTTCATTATCCGAAAAGGCTATATAAAAATGCATTTCCTAAAACGATCAATTACTTGTGAACACTATAAAAATAGATTTCTAATCTATTCATAACACTCTAAAATAAGATAAGTTCAATATCAAGCGTATTCATTTATTGAATTTTAACAAGTCTTCGATACAGGAGGTACCCTATTTTCATCAGTTCACAAAATGGAACGCGCCCAGATTTCTGGGCCGGCTGTGAGCTCAGTCAGTTTTTATTCTTGAAAGCCTTTGAAAGAATTTAAAAATGACAAAAACATTTTTATCTAATCAGATTATTTTAAATATAGCCTATAACTGCTTATAAGAAAATTGCCTTTCTGTTGACGCTTCAACCTAATCAAATGGATTGTATAAGCAAAGTATGACGCTGTAAATAAAAGACTCACAAATCACAAGCCGGCTGAAATTACTAATATTGCTTATATTTTTGTAATTCATCCCATAAATGACAAATCTAAATATTTGAAAACAAATATTTTGTAAATTGTTTACAATAGTTATATTTATAACCTTCTATAAACCGTTTCAACTAAGCTATCCAACCTCGAGCAAGTTATTGAGTTACCGTTTTTGTAGTAAAATCAGTCAGATGTTTTTGAAGAAACGCTAATGGTTAAAGAGATAAGGTGCTTTTCTCGGCGGCGCGTTTGCAGTTAAGCGGAACAAACAAATTGATATGATTATTATTATTACTATTTTGTTGTTGTTGTTCTTGTTATTGTAGTAGTAATAGTACGGCATTTAAATGTGTACAATGTAACCAAAACGCCACAGGCGCGGATCTAGTAGTGAAACGTGACACCCCAACCGCCTTAATTGTTTTGCCACTAAATTTTAAAATTTAAAGACATATATTTAAATTAGCACTACTCACTTATCTGAAGATTTTGTGCCACCCACTCCGTTTGAAAAATTCTGGATCCGCCCCTCGGCGCTAGTATTATTGGTTACACTATTTTCCAAATATCCAGTCATAAAAATGACTAGAAAAAACATAAACTCGTTTCAGTGATTTTGCGGACTGAAACTCGCCCGGATAAATTGCCGCTTTTACTGTAGAACTCGTCAACTGTCTTTGAGTGAGATACATTTGGGCTTCTATAAAAGGTTAGGGGATATCTACTTTACCAGATGGAAAATACAGAAGTCGTCACGATGACGTTGGTTGCGGTAATCTCTATATTTTGTATGATGTTAAACATGGTTATTGTTGTTGTCATCGCGTTGAATAAATATTTACGAAATTCCTACTATGCTTACTTGCTCAACTTAGCGACAGTTGATTGTATGAAGTTCTGTGTATTTGTCTTTGGGGTTCTCTGCATTTTATTCGATATTAAACCTACTTCAGACAGCATAATATGTGATATTGTGGGCATTGCATTCGTTGTGTGTTCATTAGTTTTAATACAAACCTTGACGATACTCTCTTATGTTCGCTATTGTAAAATAGTTAAGAATACGGACTGGTCATTGATTAAAAGACGTTTTAGTATAATTTGGATTTGGCTTTCATCAGGGCTTTTATCACTATGCCCTTATGGATTCGGTGGTTATTATTTCAATCCTGTATGTATGGCATGTTTCTTCGACACTAAAAGTAACATACGATATATTTTCTTTACCGTGTATGTTCCTTATCTCGTTGCATCGTTTTTAGTAATAAGTTGTTGTAATGTAAGTATAATTCGCAAGTTTCGCCAAAGCAGAGTGAATGTTCAGCCGACACAATCTGAAGCCACAGTCAAGAAAGAAAAAATATTCACTCGCACAATATTTCTTATTATTGCTTTATATGTCATTTGTTGGAGCCCTATGATAATTATAAATATTATCAACTCATTTACCTCTCAGCCTGATATTGTAATACGATGTGCTTACTACTTTACTGTATGTAGCTCTGTGGGAAACCCTTTCATATATGGTTATACCAACAAAAAGATTAGAAATTTTTGTATTCAATACATCATATATTGTCGATTTCGAGCTGAACATACTTGAAATAAAGCACAATTCTTATAATAATGTAATGTAATCATGCTTTATAATGAATATATGCTCAGTGGCGGATCTTGAAATTTGAAATAGGCCTACAGTGTATATAATGTTACATAATATATATATATATATATATATATCCATAT